>NW_006434829.1:4739726-4740624 GCF_000325575.1 Pteropus alecto
GTCCGTTCTTTATTTGCAGCAATCCTGATTGGCTCTTTTGGCCTCTCTCAGTTGGAAAATTTGAAATTGGAAGTGGGCACATTGGGAAGGGGACTGTGTGACAAGTCCCTCAACTTAGCTCTGTGCATTAGAATCCAGCCCTCCGGAGCTCGTGGCTGTCCAGGCTCCTGGCTCACACACACACACACTCACGCCCGCAGGTTTGGTGAGACAGCTTTGCTTTCATTGGGCAGGCATCAGTGAACGTCCTTGGTACAGTCATTCCAGTCTGAGATGGCGCAGGGCGGGGCTGCTCGCCATGTGAGTTTGTTAGAAAAGGATTTGGACTCTATCCCACCCACAGTGTTTAGAAAAGCAGACAAGAAGGGGCTTGAACACCCCCTACTGTACCGCTTGCTCAGCCCATCTATGTCAGGAGCTTTGCAGGCAGCCCCAGAGCCTTGGGGGCTGTGGTGGTGACACTGGCAGAGGGCAGGCAGGGCTGCCAGTGCTCCGCCTGGTCTGGGACCGCCTGCGCGCAGCTCCCTGAGAGCTCAGGGACCACGTGGAGACTCTGATTGGTCTCTAGACCACACCTAGTCGGTGAGTGCAGCTGCTGCCTGAGAATCCCTCAGCTCTGCCTAGATCGCCCGAGTGCATACAAGCTACCCTCAGACACCAGACCAGAGAGGAAGCGAGAGCTGCCGGGGTGCGGAGTCGAGGCAACTTTGCTGAGTGAGTGCAATGGGGAGAGGGAAGCTAGTGGCTGGCACTGAGGGGAGTTCTGGGAAGGACAGCGGTGGAGGTAAAGAGTTGGTTTGTGTTGCTACCATATGATTCTGTCTGTGGTGGAAGAACAGCAGGGCCGGAGCAGATGGACAAGCACAATGGGAAAGGAGAATAAGCCCAGGATCAAACT
>NW_006434829.1:4740685-4757023 GCF_000325575.1 Pteropus alecto
CTGCTGGACCGCAAAGCAAAGATCCTCAAACTATGCAGATGAACAAGACTTGGGGCCTGGGGAATTGCAGAGGGGCTGCAATGAGGGCCTGCTGCCTGCCCCTTACCCAAGTGGGTCCCTCTCTTCCCCTCCCAAGCAGCGGACAGCTAGGACTGCAGCTCGAGAGATGGAGAAAGAAAGCTTTACTCCACCAGCCCATTAGCAGCACACACAGCATTAAAAATGCAGGAGGTAGATGGGAGGAGAGGGCTGGGGATGAAGACGAACGCAGCAGCTGGCGCTGGGAACGGCCAGGCTTCTCTCCTCCGAGCCCAGACCCAGAGTGGGGGCCCTAGAATGAGGAATTTTGGAGTTAAAAGAATTCTATAGTGTAAATGCAAAGAGAGCATCCAGATGGTTGTTATGGAGAAAATCAGCACTTTGGGCTTCTTTAGCCTCAGGAAACTGTGTTTACTCTTTAGAGGGCCGGGGTCCCGCGTGTTATCCACACTGTCTAGAAAAGTGTCTGGCTCAGCAGCGCTTGTTCAGTATTCAATGGAGGTTGGGCATGGGCAGGAAAGGACCTCTTTTTGCACTCAGGGTCTCTCGGGTGCCCCGCCCCGCAGGTCCCCGGGCTTCCCGCGCAAGGCGATGCCAGCCTCGTCCACCATCCACGTGCTGCAGCTGCTGCGGGAGCTGCTGGCCTTCGTGCTCCTTAGCTACACGGTGCTCATCGGGGCGTTGCTGCTGGCTGGCTGGACCACTTACTTCCTGGTGCTGAAGTGACAGCGCCCCGGCCCGGCTCCCCGCCCCTCCCATCCTCCTCACGCCAGGGCCTGGGCCGCTTCTCGAGGCGCGGCCCCGACCCGGGCCCCAGTCCAACCACCGGTCACGACGGCCGACTTTGCTGCGCCCACTCCACCCCCTCGGACCCAGGGCCGGCCGTGCCCCGCGCGGACGCCCCGGCGGTTGGACACCGGGCGCGGCCGTTAGAGCCGTTACTCTAAGCCCCGCCCCCTCCTTCCCCAACTGTCCAATCCTGGCTGCTCCCTCGGCCAGGGGCGTGGTCATGGAGCCAGGCCCTCTTCGGCGGAGGCTGCACCCCCCCTCCGGCTTACGAAGTGACGTCACTTCCGGTGTGTACGCGAGGCGTCCTCCCGCCCCGGGATGGCGTCTCTGAGGAGTTGGCTGTCGCGGGGCGTAGCGTCCTTGTTCAGGTAGGGCTGCGGCCGTGTAGGAGGGCTGGGCGGGAGGCGGGGAGGCCACGCAGAGAGTGCGGTAGCCGGGACCGCGGCGCTGGCCTTGCTGGCGCGCGCTTCCTTCCTCTGTCGTGCGGGCCGCGGCGTCCCTCTCCTCTCCGAAGTCTGAGGACGTCCCGCCTCTGCCCGGGCCAGAGGTCCCCGCCCCCTCGGCCGGGCCCGGGATTCACGGCTTTTCTCTTATTCCAGAAATAACAGCGACTTCCCCCAAACTCCGGCTGTCTCCTTGAGTCGACGAGCTCCCGCTGGCTCGTCGGAGTCCTTAGGGGCGAGTTGGGGGAGAGGCCCGGGCAGGCGGCGGATCGGTAGAGGAGGTTTCCCCTGAGGGCAGGAGGGGCCCCAAGAGCTAGTCCGTCTCCTAGCGGCTTCTGCGGGCTGCAGATGGCGGGCGGGGACTATCAGAGAACCTTGCCTGAGTCCAGAGCTAAATCCTGCCTGCAGAAGCGTTTTTTTTTTTTGGCATCAGGCTTTTTAAAGCTTTGAGACCGTCCCTTAAACGTCCATGCCTGGTACCTGTTAAACTCCGAAACCTCGCGGCCAGCATTCCCGCGCGGCAGCGGTTCGCGGGAGCTCGGTAGCGGTTGTCTCTTTAGCGAGCCCAAGGTTTTGCGGTCCACCACGCTCCCCACGGAGCCCTTTCCTCTGGAAGGCCAGTCCTAGGTTCCTGCGTAGCCCCGGTTTGAGTTTCCAACCCCTGCAAATAAGTCGAAGAGACTTTTACAGATTGGTGGTTGTGCCTTATTAAATTCAACCTCTACATCTAGGTACAGACAGTGTGTACCTGTGGCGGCTAACTTCAAGAAGCGCCGTTTCTCAGAACTGATACGACCATGGCACAAAACGGTGGCAGTTGGATTTGGCGTAACCCTGTGTGCGATTCCTATTGCACAGGTAAAGTACTGTCGTGTCACTCGGTGTTTATTAGGTCTTCTGTAGTATACCCTCTTTGAGTCTCAAGTGGGCAATGAATCATCAAGCTCTCATAGTTTTACCCAATGCTTCCCTCGCTACCTCCACCCATGATGGTATATTTTCTACTGTACTAGCATCTTTTCAGGACTGAACAAACATTAATCTCATCTTTATTGCCTCTTTTGGTAGAAACAGTGCGTCAAGTTGGTCAAATTGTATAATGAGGGAAGAGAGAAGAGTATATCAACAATTTGTTGACTTTTTTAATTAAGCTTTTTAGGGTAACATTGGTTATTGACATTTTTTGTGTACTATATACCGAGAATATTAGAGCAAAACCAAGTTCCACTCTCAGGGAGAAAATCGACAAATATAAAATACCAGGTGATGATAAGTTATGGAGACAACAGGGTAAGTGAATAGGAAGTGCCGGGATGGAGCTGTTTTGTTTTAGATAGGGTGGTCAAGGAGGGCCACGCTGATAAAGTGATATTTAAGTAGAGGTTAGAATGACCTGAGAGAGTGAGGCATGGTAATATTTTTGGGAAGAGCTTGCCAGGCAGAAGGAACTTTCAAGTGCAAAGGCCTGGAAGCAGCGGTATGCATGATGTGTGCGATAAACAGCAGGGAGGTTAACGTTGCTGGAGTGGGATTAGGAACAGAGAGCGTAATAGATGAGGCCAGAGAGTAGCCGAGGATCAGATTGTGTGTTCTGTACTTTGTGAGTCATTGTAAAACTTTGGATTCGATCCTGAAAAGGAAGCCATAGAGGATTTTAACATAAGATTATTATGATCTGACATAACTTTTTTTCTTTCAAAAAATATGGACTTTTAATGAATGGCAATACAATATTCATTGTTTGTATTTGAGACTTTTGTGTCAGGCTAGAAGAAATACATGTATTATAGAGAGTTCTTTAGCAACCTGATTGGAAAATGACATCCACATACTTCTGTTTCTTCAGTTATGCAAAGAAGTATATTTGTTTAATTGACTGGATCCTATTCCTGAAGATTTAAAAATGTAAAGTAGGAACATTTTAAAGAAATCTAAAAAATTCAATAAATGAAAAAATATTTCCATACTCGTTCTCTTAAATATGATAAAATCAAATTTTAAGCCTTATCAAATAATAACTTGTGGATTCTGCATAAACAATGTCAATTTCAATAATAGAGGTAATTTCGTTAAACCGATTTTGAAAATAGAGGTTTCTCACTGGCTGTGTGCCCCTCGGCATTTATTTTTTATTTCCATCCTCCCTACCGACTCCTGTTTGGCAACCATCAGCTTGTTCTCAAGGTCTGGGTCTGTTTTTGTTTTGTTTATTCATTTATTTTGCTTTTTTAGACACCACATATAAGTGAGATCATATAGTATTTGATTTATATATCTTTTTCTGTCAGTACCATACTATTTTGATTATTGTAGCTTTATAGTATAGTTTGATACCAGTGAGTGTGATGCCTACATATTTTGTTAAGATTTGTCTATTTGGGGTCTTTTGTGGTTCCATATAAATTTTAGGATTAGTTGTTCTAAGAAGAATGCCATCGGTACTTTAATAGGGATTACATTGAATCTGTATACTACTTAAGGTAGTAAGGACATTTTGACAATATTAACCCTACCAAACCATGAGCACAGTATATCCTTCCATTTATTTGTATCTTGTTTGGTTTCTTCAATGTCTTATAGTTTTCAGAGTATAGGTCTTTCATCTCTTTGGTTAAATTTATTCTTAGGTATCTTATACTTTTTGATGCAATTGTAAATGGGTCTATTTTCTTAATTTCTTCTTCTGATCATTTTTGGTGTATAGAAACGCAACGGATTTCTCTGTATTGATTCTGCATCCTGCTACTTTACTGAAGTCATTAATTCTGTTAGTTTTTTTTGTAGAGTCTTTAGGATTTTCTACATATAGTATTGTGTCATCTGCCAACATAACTTTTTAAAGGTTTGCTCTGTGGAACTAGGAAGACCAACAGGAATCCAGGCGCGAGAAGACAATGAGCTTGGACTAGGTGGGCAGCAGTGGAGGGGAGGAGAAGTGGGCCAAATGTGGTCAGCAGGAGTCGCCGATACATTTGATATGGAGTATATAACCTCCATTCCAGTGCTTTAAAAAGGCCTAAGCAACTGAAAGAATGGAGTTGCCATTTACTGGGATGGAGAGGAGTAGGAAAAATTTGAAAGGAGGAAAACAAGAGTTCAGTTCTGGAAATGACAGGCCGAGGTGTTTAGTAGACATCTCTGTAGAACTGTCAAGTAGAGAGTTGATCTGAAGAGGTAATTTATTTATTTATTTTTATTTATTTTGGAGGGAATCCATTTTTAAAAACCACTGGTTATATGCTTTATTGGGAAGAACTAAACAGGAAACCAACACACCCCTTTTTGGTATATATTCCTGATACTTTATCACACCAACAAGATTAATTCCATTTATCACCAGTATTTTCAGCATCTGAGGGTCAGTCATGAGCGCTCGCTCGCCTTTTCACGTCTCGCTTCAACCCTCGTCTCTGCTCACTGATGAATCTTTAACCCTAAAGCCCTTGCTGGAACACCAGGCCCATTTTTAGGCACAATTAGGATGGTTTTCTTCCTCCAAAATATTTTTTGAGTTTGTCCTTTCTCAGTTCATATACTGTTCTTAAGCCCCATTTACCTCAGTTCTGGGCCACGTGACAGGAGCCTCTAGCGATTCTCCTGCAGCAACAGCAAGCAGTCCTGTTCTTCAGAACCTGCAGTGGCTCTCCATTCTGTGACAGAACGAAAATCCAAATAGCTGTCCCTGCACTCCAGTCCCTAGCTAGTCACATCTCCTCGTGCCACCCGCTCCACCCAGTCTAGATTCCCGAACATCCCCCGCACGCAACATCTGCGTTTCTTCTGACCCAGATGTCTGGCCGTTCTAATCCTAGTTGTCCTCAGACCCAAATCTCACCTCTCTTTAAAACTTGTCCTAGTCCCTGGCCAGCGAGCTCCCTTTCCAATCACATAGTGGCGTATATTTTGATATTTCCTGATAATCCATTTGGCACTGTCCTGCGTCAGTGCATATTAGAACCGTGGAGTGAGAAGATTTAGTTTGAGTTCTAGACGTGTGGCTTTTTGGTAAAGTTACACAACTACTAGGAGCTTCCGTTTCCTCATCGGTGAAAAAGAAGTGGTAACTACCTGGACCGTTGTGAGGAACTGCAAAACGTAGGGCCTTAGGAAGACGTAAGTTATCAGAACATGTCAAAATTAGCTTCTCATAATCAGAGCTAATGTTCTTTCCTTTCTAGCCCCTCAGTGCACAGTATATAATGAATAAATATTTGATTGAATGAAATATAAATATGGTAAATAAAATTCTTGATTTGCTCATGTATCAAAGGTATTTCTTGACAGCTGCTTTCAACAAGCAGTGACTCTGCATATTTATACTCTAAAGAGCAAAAACGACACTAGATGATAGAGGGATTGGTTTCTTTGTTAGTTCTGATACAGTAAATGCTTTGCCGAGGAAGAAAAAGGCAGAATCATAGTTATAGTGGGTTTTTTTTAATATAATAGCTGAGGTCAGAGTGTAGAGTTCCCACCACCATGAAGACCATATTTGCTGATTCTTCTCAGAATTGCCCTCCCCCATCCACCATTTACTTGCTAAGATTCAGCTTAATCCTCAACTCTATAAAGGCTTTTCTAAGCCGTTCTCATTCAGCACAGAAGTGATTGCTCCCTACGTGGGCTCGTGTTGTAGCCTATACAGGCATCGGCCACAGCTCTCGTGGTACTTGACTGCATTAACTTTTCACGGTCTCTGTAAGCCCCAGCCTCTCCCCCTCCCTGTCTGAAATCTTTGCGGGTGGAGAATATATCTTATCTTTACATTCCACGCATCTAATGGTAATGAATGAATCATGACTTCATGAAACTCGTTATAATTACTAGCCTTTTATATAAAGAGACTAAAGAATAAAAGTGGGTAAAAAGCATACTCTGGAATTATTTTCATTTTTGGTCTTAAATAGCCAAAATAAAGCCTATAAAGAAACAGCTGACACAAAGAAGCACAGCGCAGTTGCAGCATGAGAATTATGTGTTTCACTTGGCTGTCTGTGATGATGTTCTCAGCCCCAGCTTTAGAAGTTGAGTGAAAACATTTTTGTCTTTCAGAAATCAGAGCCTCATTCTCTTAGTAATGATGCATTAATGAAGAGGGCCGTGTCTCTGGTAACAGACAGCACCTCAACCTTTCTCTCTCAGACCACATATGCACTGGTTGAAGCAATCACTGAATATACGAAGGTAAGTGTCTTGTTAAGTCTTGGTCATCTAGACCAGTGGCTAGCAAGCTGTGGCTCACAGACTGAGTCCAGTCTGATGCCTGCTCGCTTGTTTATGTATTGCCTATGACTACTTTCATGAGCTTAATAATTGCAACAGAGACTATATGGGTTACAAAGCCTAAAATATTTATTCTTTATTTAAAAAGTTGGCTGAGTTCTTACCTAAATCACTCATTTTTAGACCTTTACCAGGAATGCTTTTTAAAAGAAGAATCTTAAATATAGCAGCCCAGTTTATCAGATAGGGGAACCAAGCTGATCCGGTTCAGTTAGGGGTGAAAGGGTCCAAAGTGTCCCAGCAGCGGCATGGTGGGGGCAAGGGGTGTGTGGCACCAGGGGCTTCTCTCTGAGGCAGTTCGAAGACCACTGATCTGAGCTAATAGAGTATGTGGATAATCAAAATCATTTAACAGTCTCCTCTGTTTATTTTACCTTTTTCAGCAGCTCGTTTCTCAGCCTTCTGAGTTCCCCTCTGCATTGTATTCCCTTTCTATGTCTGAATTTCACACACAAAAGTTGACGAATGGAGATACTGTCGTGGAATAATGTCCTGCATACAGTAGTGCAGCGTCAGTGACGCAGACGGCTGAAGAGCCGGTTTGCTGTGATAGGACTTTATCTCGTTGAGGTATAAGACTCACTAATCCTACCTGTTATGCCTCATTTATTTTACTCAGACTCGTGTATTCTGTATTTGTAGGCTGTCTATACCTTAATTTCTCTGTACCGGCAATATACAAGTTTACTTGGGAAAATGAATTCACAGGAGGAAGATGAAGTGTGGCAGGTGATCATAGGAGCCAGAGTTGAGGTAAGCAAAAGTTATTAGGCATTTCTGTGTTAGTGCTTCTGCCTCATTGTGATGTCTAGTGTTGATTAAGGTGTCCAACCAGTAACTTCTCTAAATCTACCATTTTGAATAATCCATTTAAATGTGCTTATTAACCTCTTCCTGTTGTCTGACGCACTTTGTTTCATTTACAGATGACTTCAAAACAGCAGGAGTACTTGAGATTGGAAACCACGTGGATGACTGCGGTTGGTCTCTCAGAGATGGCAGCAGAAGCTGCCTACCACACTGGTAGGTTCAGGTTTTCACTGGGGGGCGCCACTTGAGTTTCCACTGGCTGTGAAAGGAGGGATTTGGGTTAGGTGGTCTGCAGCCCAGTGTGGCTCTAACCTAGTGAGAAAAGATCCCCATTTATAATATATTAACCAGCATTTTGTTTGCACAATAGGAAAAATAATGCCCTTATTGGCCATTAGAAGCCAGGTTGTCAAAATCTAGAAAATGAAAAATAATAAAATGATAAAACTACAACCAATTGGAAAATGTGATTGCCACCAAATTTTAAGCATTTTATTTTCTTATAACCCAGATAATTTATGAGTAGCTGTATTTGTCTATTTCAGGAACTTTTATTTTAACCTTCCATAGTTCCCTTAAAGTAGGACCTATTATTAACATTCCTACTTTACAGGTGAAGAAACTGGGGGACAGAGGGTCTAAGTAATTCACCCAGGATGCTGTGGCACAAGAAGCAAGCAGCCAAACTGGGACTTAGTAGCCAGGTAGATCAGATTCTGAAGCCTTTGCTCCCAGTGGCCAGGCTCCACCGTCTGCGTCTCGGTGCTCCAGAGCCGCAGATGCGGTTACGCTGTCCCCATGGTGCTTGTTGAACATCATTATCCATCCAGTGGGCTTGGGCAAAAATGGTTTTTTAAGTAAATGTATTTTGAGGAAAACTAGTTTAACGTCTTAACCTGACTGATCCCAAACAAGGTAGCTCACAGAAATTATAGCCTAGGATCAGCTCTTACTAAGAAACTGGTATGTTAAAAACACTTTTGTTTTCTGATTTCAGGGTATTAGACTTGGGACTTAAGCACCAAAGCTTAAAAAGCATACAAGAGATGTTTTTTTAAGTAAAAACAAAAAAGAATTTTTAGTTAACTAAAACCTAAGCAACGGGAGATTCTAAAAAGAGGCCTGCCCTGGCGAATGGGACTGTCGTGGTGTGCAGGCAGCATTAACAGCCGCGGCACCGGAGGTGGGAGCAGGGCTTCCAGGTGCTGTGAGCAGGGAGGTGGCTTGAGGTGCTGCAGCAGGAACGTCCCCGGGTAACCGTCACCACTCCCCTAGGCGGGCTCAGATCTAGCAGCAGAAAAGAGGGAGCGTAAGTGTGAGCATTATCTGAAAAAATAAGACATTTCCCAGAACTGGTTGAAAGGGCTCACGAAGGGTCTGAACAGAATTTTTTTCAATCATGGCCAAAAAGATTCAGAATGTAAAATATACATAGAAAAATCCTAAAAACTAAGAAAAATTAGATATATCTACAAAGGAAGTATAATCAGACATCAGTCTTATCAGCAACCCCAGATGCAAGGTGATAAATCTAATAACAGAGAATTTTATATCTAGCCAAGTGTTAAAATGTGAGAATGAAAGATATTTTAAGACATATAAAGACTCAGGGTTTACCAAACACATTTGCTTTCTGGAAAAACCACTCTGTGAAGAAAAATTAGAAAGAAGCAACTGAGATACAAGAAGAATGAACAAAATTTAGTAAAATTTGTCAGAAGTTCAGTATTAAACCAATTTTTAAATAATCAAATCAGTTCGAGAAAGAAGCGAAAGCGTGCTCAGCCCTCCGTACGGTGGGAGGAGACGCTGGCTTAGCACTAGACGTCGTGAGACAGCTACAAAAGGAATGGAGGGAGGGGACAAAGACGGCAGGAAAGGTTGACTTCTCATTATCTACACCTGCAGCACCTGGTCTTCCCTGCTGGTCTCCCATCCAAGTACTCACCAGGCCCGACCCTGCTTAGCTCCCGAGATCAGACATCAGGCTTGTTCAGGGTGGCATGGCCATAGACCATGGACCATGGACCCAGGACCTTCTGCGTGTAAAGCAGACGTGCAACCACTACACTATGGAACCACGTCCCAGGCAGGAAAGATTTAACAGAACATAAACCCTGTTAGAAAATGCAAAGTAAAATAGAGGAACAAGTTCAAACAGTAATCACAATGAGAATATATTAAATTTACTATTGATACTTTTAGAGTGTGTTAAAAAAAATTCTAGCTGAAACTGTTTACAGAAGCACCCCGAAAAGAAAATGGTACAGGAAGGTTGGAAATTATAAAAATAAAAACTGAACCATTAACAAAAAGCTCCCCCTAAAAGCTGGCCTAGCAATGTCAGAATCAAAAGGATTCAAGGCAAAAGCATTAAAAGGTACAGAACAATTCATCAAGAAGATAGGAAATTTGTACCTAGTAAGGCAAAAACTAATAGAAGGGGAAATTAAACTTTATACACATTTCAGAGACTCACTGGTCAAGACCAAAAAAATTAAAGCTATAAACGGTTGGAACGGAATGATTTTTCAACGTTTAACCTAATATATATATACTGAAAATAAAATTTGCTCGCTCCCCCCCAAAAATATTCTTTTCAGACACAAATAGAACATGTACAAAATTTGATAATGTGCCGGTGACAGAGACTCAGGCAAATTCCCTCACGCCGCTTCCCTACCAAAAATCAAAATGGAAATTTTAAAATATTTAGAACTGTGATGACAAAGGTACTATATAGCAGACCCAGGGAGTTGTAGACAAAGTAACTTTTAAGAGAAATTGATATTTTTAAAGGTATGTGTCATAAATACAAAGAACAGCAGCCATGAATAATAGGTAATGCTCACTATACCAAGTACTGAAAATACTTTTAACCCAGTAACTGAGAAAAAGAGCAAAATAAATCCAGACAGTATAGAATAAATAAAAGGTAGAAGAAGATTAAAAATAGTCAAAAGAGCAAAATTTGGTTCCTTGAAAAGAATGAAAAAATAAGATTTGGCAAGCACGACTTTTTAGAGAGCTACAATAACATCGGAAAGGGCTATTACAGATATTACGATCTTTATGAGAATCCCAAATTGACCCAAGAAGAATCCAGAAAAGACCAATAACCATAAAACCATAAAAGTTGAAATAGTATTCAAAGATTCTGTGCCCCAAAAGTGAACACTAGGCCCAAGCTGTTTTGTGGGAGAGTTTTATCAAATCTTTAAGAAACATAATTGCCTCATTATGAGAAGTTGGCAGAGAAGATGAGGATAAGCCTCCTGATGTAATACCGTAATTGTATAAAGTCAGCCTCGGCCTGATCCCAGGCCGGACTAGGCCAGCACCAAAACAAAAAACTGTAGTTCAGGATCCCTTATAAATACAGAAGTATATCAAATAGTCATTTACCCTCAAAATACAATGATAATTCAACATTGGAAAAAAACAATTCCTTGAATTATCTGCCTACAGTAGATTAAAGAACAAAAACCACCCATGTAATCAAATCAATATATGCCCCCAAAAGCCTTCAGTGACATGTAGCACCCATTTATGATGTAAATCTAAGTACTATTATAAATAGAATTTCTTTAACATGATAAAGGTTAAGTAATCCTACTTAATAGTGAAATACGAGAAGTATTTTCATCAGGGTCAGAAATAAGAGATGGATGCCTGCTATGCTCCAACCTCTCAGCTTTATTCTGAAGGTTCTCAGTAATGCAATAAGATCGCCCACATCTATAGATGAATTATATGCAAATCAATATGATGAAATACACTAGCAGCAGGTAAAAGGAATGATAGAGCTCAAAAACATTTAAAATCAAAATTGCAAAATACTTTCAATATATATGTAAATTTATAGTAAATATTTTTCTAAGCATTCCATATGTATGTGGTCACATTTTAAAAGAAAAAGGATGCCTTTTAAACTTCCAACAGAGGTTATATCTGAAGATTAGTTAGGGTGAGGAAAGAAACCTTTGACAATTTTATTAGTGATCTCTCACTAACATTTCAAAAAGACATGTACATATGTAGTTAAAAATTAAAAATTTAAATTCATAGAACATCTATATTAAGAGCTGTGTAGCTATAAAAATGGTTGTTGGAATTGCATTTAATAATTATAGCGATAGCTGCTCATAGCTGGGAAAAAAATGCTGGGATATTGACAAAGAATAAAACGAAGACCCGAATGTGGAGGTAGAAGATTCTCTGCTCTGCAGAGAGAAGGCCAGCAGGGAGGGATGGGAAAGTAGCTCCAAGAGGGGCTCAGACGACAACCATGAGTCCCCAGGCTTTCCATGTGTCCCTTCGCACCTACCCTGTGCCTGCTCAGCTTAGTTGTCCCGTCTTTTTGCAGGAGCAGATCAGGCATCTGCGACCGCCAGGAACCACATTCAGCTGGTGAAATCGCAAGTGCAGGAGGTGCGCCAGCTGTCCCAGAAAGCAGAGACCAAGCTGGCGGAGGTGCAGACAGAAGAGCTCCGTCAGAAAACACAGGAGGAAGACGGGAGGGCCAAGTCAGAGGAGGCCTACCTGCGTGAGGATTAAGGGCCTGAGCCACTGCCCATGCCTGCCGCTCAGCCTGGGCTTGGCACAGCTTTCTCTGCCAGGAGAAGGGGAGGCCGGCCCTGCCCTGGCCCAACCAGGCCACAGGCGTTACTCCTCCCTTTGCTGGACCTGATTCTCCTCCGGGGCACGCCCTTTTTAACTCCTCCCAGTACAGTTGCCTCACCTACAACCTTTTCACCTCCCACGCAGGGCAGCCTGGCCAGAGGGGTCCCTTTTTTGTCATGCCCACAAGTTCAGTAGCTGTTTTAACTTCAGTTTCCAATCTTATTGACCTTTCAAATAGGATTTAGTATTTGCTCTCTCCATAGGGATGTGAGTTTTGGGGAGAGAGGGGAGCCTGTCCTGTTTGTAAGATTTCTTTGTGTTTCTAATACCTTCTGTGACCTGGCCCCACTGCCCTGTAAGCAGAGCTCAGGCCAAGGAGCCAAATCCATTATTCTAAGGGACTGAATCCACAGCGTTTCCTGCTTCTCTCAGCAGGACTTAATCCCACACGCACGGCTCGCGTCCTTTCCAGTTTCTCTATTGTATCTGAATGAGAATAATTTTTTTGAATTTAAAAAAAAAATGTGTGTCTCCTGGGGGCCCGTGCAGCCTCCCACCTTCATTCACTCCCTCCCCCCCAGACTGGCAGAGCCCCAAGGGGCTCCAGTAGTCCCCCCGGGGGTTCTGGCAGCTGTGCTTTGGCCCCATTCAACACATGCTGGTACAAGTTAGCCAGGTTTCAGTGTTTTTAATCAAAGTTAGAAAAGTTTGGGAGGGGGCTACAAAAACCCAGCCAGCATTTCCACCATGGGTTGAGTTTCAAGGTCCTCCGTTTCTCATAAAGTCAGGAAAGGTTGCACTTAGCCCACCCGCCCAGCACCCTGCCGGAGCTGAGACAAGGGGACAGCTGCACACTTGAGCCCCTCATCTGTTGCCAGTGCCCACATGGTCCACATCTCCAGGGGACTGAGGTGGTGCACCAGGAGGAGCCCTCTGAAGAGACGGGTCCAGGTGGTGTAAGGGCCGCTGTATTCCCAATGTCTTCAAGCCAGCATGGTGCGTGGGACTCAGCCCCAGCTTCCTCAGGCACATACCCACGAAGACGTCATCAATGGGGAAGAGCTCGGCCTCTTCCATGACTGCCCGGAGGTGCTGCATGGCGGCTCTAGACACGACATACCCCCCACCCCCAACATAGGGCGGGTAGTGGCGGGCCCTGTACATGGAGAGGGGGATGAAGTATTTGACCTTGGTGTTCCTGTTAGGCAGAGCCTGGCGGATGACGTCTCCCACCAGGAGGTCCTGCGCTGGGTCCAGGTCTTCCAGGAACGCCAGCACATTGGAGACATGGACAAAGACATCGTCATCTCCTTTTAGCATGAAGCGGGCCTGGGGACAGGCAGCTGCCACCCAGCGCTGCAGGTGCAGCTCCTTGAGCGTCAGATTGAAGAAGTCCTCAGCGAAGTCCCACTGTAGGATGTCATCAAACTCTTGACTCTCATAGGCCAGCAGCTGGGTGGGGGTTGCAGGCCTTGCCACCCCTAGGAGAAACACCAGCTTCAGCTGCCGGCCACTAGCCTGGCCCCTAGCCCGGCCCCATGTGCTGCGGATGGCTGCACGCTGCTTCATGTGGCCAGGCTGCGACTTGATGGCCAGGAGCAGGAAGATGTCCCCGGCACAGCCTGACGGCTCTAGCAAGATGGGGAAGTTGCGGCAGTGGCGATAGGTCAGGAAGAGGCGGTGACGGCTAGGCAGGGACAGGGAAGCATTAGCCACTACGTGGTTGGGTGGACACTGGTTGCGGCGGGGCCCTGGGGGTGCCCAGAAGGGCTGACGGGCCATGGGGCCCCCTGCCAGTTTGGCCTCCGTCCTCTGGAAGAGCAGGCAGCTGAGCAGCAGCCCAGCCAGGCAGTACAGGACCAGCCCGTGGGACATGGCAGCACCTGGAAAGAGCCTTGTGAGCAGGCCATGCCCCACCGCCGGCCGCCACCTCCCTGACCCCAGGAGCAGCAGTCACCCACACTCAGCAGCTAAGTCCCTGGTGGCCTTGGCGTTTGTATCTATTCTTTTCCGGCTCCTCCCAGAGGAGAGACTGAGCACACCTGCTGTGCCAGCCCTCGCCTGCCTTCTGCTGTCATCGGAAGGCTCTTGGGTCAACATTTTCCTTAGAAGAACTTGCAGCCACTTTACAACTGAGGTGCCATGAGCATTGTCAGCATTTCCCAGGAAACTCAAGTACCTTATGAGCTTCAGTGAAAATGGCACAGAACTAGTTTCGCTTCGGGATAAATTCCTTCTAAGTACCAAATGTGACATTCAAGACTCTTAAGCCATTTCCAAAAAAAGAGTCTGGTCTGTTGGTGGCAGGCCCTATGTTGGGTGGCTCAGATGATCGATCACCCACTAGCAGCAGATGGTGGTGGCCACCACAGAATCACCCTTTGCAGCTGCCCGAAGTGGCCTGGGTTTCCTGGGGGTCAGACGGCTTTAGAGAAGCATCGTGGGCACAGCAAGAGCGTGAAGGCAGGTGGAGCGGGAGATACAGCGGGGCCGGTTCCTGTGGCCACTCTCTCCTGTCCCTGCCACTCAGGGCTCAGGTTTTCTCCGTCGCCCAGCAAGCCAGAGAGAAGGTGGGGAAACGCTGCCCCGCACAGTGACCTGCCCCGAGGCCCAGGGGAGCAAAGCCAGGCTGCAGCCCCTCCTCTTTGCCTCCGCTGCCTGTCACCTGTCCCACAGGCCTTCACTTCTACCGCGTCTACACGCCTTAGCCTCATCCTGTCCTCTCCGCCGCCGTCACCACGAAAGCATCTCTTTTAGCGCTAGGAATGTGACAGGCGAGACAGGCAAGGTCACAGCCCTCACCAAGAAGCAGCAGACCGAAGCAACCCGTGGGAACTTCAGGTGGCGCTGGGAAGAGTGAGCAGTGTAATGGAATCCAGCACGAAATTTAGAAAGCCCTCCTTGACCAAAGGCATTTGAGCAAGAACCGATGGAGTAAGGCGCCAAGAACCTTAAAGATCGGGGCCAGACTGTGCCAGGCAGAGGGTGCAGCGGGAGCAGCGCCGCGGGAGTCCATGGGCAGGAAGGAAATGGAAGGGAGGCGTCCATGTCAGGGCCGCGGGCGGCGGCTGGAGGGAGGGCTGGGCTGTTACCGCGGGGCCGGGAGATCCACGGGGCCGGGGCATCCACGGGGCCGGGGCAGAAGCGGCAAAAGAACGCGCGCTGCTGGGAAGGTCACAGCTGCTGCTGCTGCTGCTCAGGTAATGGATGGTGGAAGAGTGAGAAGAACAGAACAGCTGAAAGCTTGCAGGTCAGGGCCCGAGACGCAGCTGAGCCCAGGGTGCTGGCCGCGGGGCGCTGAGCTGGCTGGGTTTCAGGTGGGAAGAAAGGCGGGCTGAGGGTGCGTGGCGGTGCCAATCACCTCGGAGGCCGCAAAGCAAGCGCTGTGATTTGGGCGCGTGCATTTTTGCGGCCTGGGCTGGGATGCGCGGGGGGACCTGACTACCCCTCAGCCCACCCCGCTACCCCTGCGCCCTAACCCGCAGCAGCGCTCACTGCCCGAACCAACAGCAACTGCGCCCCGCAGTGCCCGGGGGCCACCCTCTGCTCCCCACCCCACACCCACTGTGAATCTCCCGTCAGCACCTGCTAAGCGGCGGTCTCCCTCCCTCCTGTGGGCCCACCCAGCTGGGTTTGTACCCGGCACCGGCTTCGGCGAGTGCACGACGCCCTCCGAGTGGGGTGCTGAGTCCGAAGGGTCTGCAGTTGTTTCTGGGGTGACAGCTGCTTCGGGTCCTCACAAGGATCGGTGGCCCGACATGCCACGATGAGGGCAAAGGCCAAGGACCGATTCATTCTTTTCAGGCGACAGTCCTTACACGGCTGTTGTGGGGCCGAGGGGTCGCAAAGCACGACCAGGAGCCCCGCGGGGGGCACCCCTTCCGGGCCTGAGCACCAGAGCAGCGCCGCCCCGTCGAGGCGTCCGGAGCGAGCGACCCAAGCTGGCCCTGTCCCCAGTGTCCGGCTCGGCCATTCTGGCCCCAGCGAGGCGAACCGAAGCGGAGAGGAAGCCAGACACCCCTGACCCCGACAGTCCACTGGGGCGGAAGGCCGGCGGGCCGCGGAACAGCGCGGTGACCACCTCGCCGCGGCCAGACCCAGCGCTACCCCGGGCGTGTATGCGTTGTATTTCTACTAATTTGGAGAAATGACAGTCTTAAACCTGACATTACACATCAGGGTTGGAGTTGCTCAGCTCAATCGGTTTGACACGACCCGCCCCTCGTGGACCTACCTGAGCGGTGTCGCCGGTCGGGCACAGGCGGCGGGTTCAGGGGAGCAGCTTGCGGAACCCGCGAGGAGCATCGGCCGCGCGCACCTGCCTGGGCTTCGGGCGGCGCTGAGCCGGTCT
>NW_006434829.1:4757188-4757776 GCF_000325575.1 Pteropus alecto
CGCGCGCTACGTGGGCACCAGCCGGAACGCCTCCTCGGCCGAGCGGCACTGGCTCAGCTGAATCTGGACCTCCACGGTCAGCGGCTCCGGCGCGTAGTCGCTCTCGAACGCTGAGAAAGCGGAGCAGCGAGTGAGTCCGCGGGCGTGGGGGGCTCGCGCCCCGCCCCCGGAACGCCCAGACCCGGTAACGAATTGAGTGAAATCGCACTGAACTAGGGGGCCACCGGTTCACTTGAAAGGACACGGGCGGATGCGGTTAACCAAACATCTGTCTGGCAGATGTTTTCTATAAAAAGGAATGAAGTCAGGGAAAACTACTGAAAGCATTCTCGGAGATGAAGTTATAATACGAGCTTTCAAGTAGAAATCAGAATTTTGGAACATTGTATCTGCCATCGTGAACTGAGTTTTCCAACACTCAAAGACTCTTCTCATGATATGGGTGGCGATATTTAAAAAGGTGATTTTTGGATAATGATAATGAGATGTGTCAACATTTGGAAGATCTGCTAACTCGGTGGACTATTTTGCAAATAACCTACTTCTGACCTTACAACTGCCTGGGTGAGTCAGCCTTCACTATTGTGT
>NW_006434829.1:4757793-4759140 GCF_000325575.1 Pteropus alecto
AAAAAATGCATGACACCATGGATTTCAACATAACTGATGATGAAAAATTCATCCATATAGATTTAGCTTTCACGTTGTAATCTTCAAGAAAACTAGTTGCCGTATTGGATGTGCTATCAAAGAAGAATACCTATGATTATTTGAAAACCTACTAAAATACTCCTCTCTTTTCCAGTTATGAGATGTCCCGGGAAGGCTGGATGTCCTTCATACGCGTCAACCATAGCAAGACGTCCCAAAGGACTGACTGCAGGAGCAGCTAGTGAATGCAGCTGTCCTCACTCAAGCCAGACATTAGAGAAATTTGCAAAAATGTAGACAAATAACTTTAAGATCATCTAACTCCACAGCTCTGTCTCAAATCACATGTCAATATTTGTATGGGTCTTGAAGTCCTTTGTGCTTTTCCGAAATTGTTTTGGTTGTTGTAGGTCTTTAGCATTTCCATGTGCATTTTAGAATCAGCTCGCTGATTTCAACCCCCCAAAAAAAATCCCTCTAGGATTATGACTGAGATTGTGTTAAATCTATAGATCGGTTTGAGAAAAGTTGACATCTTAACAATATTCAATCTTCTGATACGTGTATGTTGTATACTTGCCTTATACTTTTTTGAGTGACTTTTTTTCATTAAGATAAAATCCTCATAAAATGAAACATTTTAACCATTTTTAAACGGACAGTTCGGCGGTGTTTCGCATATTCACAGGTTGTGCAGTCATCGTGGCTGTCTAGTTCCAGAACGTTTCTATCACCCCAAATGGAAGCCCACACCACTAGCTGTCACTCCCCAGTCCCTCTTCCCCCAGCCCTTACACCGCCACTAATCTTTCTGTTTGTGCGGTTTGTCTGTTCTGGACACGTCCTATCCATGGATTCACGTATGGCCTTCTGTGTCTGGCTTCTTTCCCTTAGCTTAACGTTCTCAAGGTTCATCCACGGTGTAGCATGTGTCAGCCCTTCACTCCTTTTCGTGGCTGAACAGCATCCCGTTGTGTGGCCACGGCACGTTCCGGTTATGCGTCCATCCATGGGTGGCATCTGGGATCGGTCCATTTCTCGGCCGTTGTGAGCAGCGCCGCTCTGACCTTGCCGTGTGCCTCGCAGCGTTCCCCACTGGCCCCCCGTCTGCTGCCTCTCCCTCCAAGCCAGACCGTTTCGCAAACTCAAATCTAAAACTTACCTATTTCAGACACTTCGGGGGCTGCCCGCTGCCCACAGAACAAGTCCAGGCTCCTCTTGTGGCAACTAAGCGTTAATGACCCGAAGTACGAGCTGGACAAATGCTGAGCCAGAAGCGCCTGGGGCCAGCCCCAACTCTGAGCCCCCATCCCCCCTCCTCCTGGC
>NW_006434829.1:4759158-4771609 GCF_000325575.1 Pteropus alecto
GCCCAGGGCAGGCCACACAGCAGGCTGCTTGCCTCAGGGCTGCAGCAAAGACTCCAGCTTGGCCCTCAGGATGGGCACGGCCTCCCCACTGGCCAAAGATACACTTCCCCGCCCTCCTATTCCTTGGGTCCTAAGTCAGGCTGGCCCCTCTGCTGCGGTCTGAATGTTTGCGTCCCCCACAATTCATGTGTGAAACCTTAGCTCCCAAAGGTGATGGCGTGGGTAGGGGGAGCTTTAGGCGTGTGATTAAGTCACGAGGGCGGAGCCATCACGAATGGGATTTGTGCCCTGAGAGAAGCTGCAGAGACCCCTTCCCACCTCCCCCTGTCAGACACAGAGAAGGCCCCTACCTGACAGTGCCGGCATCTTGGTCTTGGACTTCTTCGGCTCCACAGCTGCGAGAAACAAGGGTCTGTTGTTCACGAGCCGCCCAGTCTGTGGCGCTCTGTCCCAGCAGCCCCGGCGGACAAAGACAGGTCCTCGGCACACGCTCCTTGCCCTCGGTCACCATCGCTGCCTCTTACCTTTCTTAGCTTTCTTATTCTTTGAATCCTGAGAGAAAGAACCACAAAATAAGATGCTCGCTGGAGTGGGGGGTGCTGGGAACGGGGTGCAGGCGCAGGGTCCGGTGCAGCCTGTGGGCGCTCCCACGCCTGCCGGGGCCTCTCCTGGTCCCCAAGGCAGGGCAGGGTCTCCTCAGGAGGAGCCCTGCCCGTCCACTTGCCCTCCTCCTCACACCCGGGAAGGCTGCCCGAGGGGCCAGTGACCCACAGAGCTGGGGCCCCCGCAGCTGCCTCGGGAGAGGCCCCGTCCTTCCTGTGCATTCTGGGGCCCTCCAACAATGCTGGAGTTTCTTGAGGGCGTTTGGGGGCTCAGAGCCCCTCCCCCCACTGCCTCCCTTCCTTCCCTCTACCTGGCCCCAGGCCCCTCCTGCCCAGCATCATCTGTGGGGAGGGGCGTGTCCGGGGCCTTACTGTACCCTGAGAAACGTCAGCTTGTCGGATTCCGCGGTGCGGATCACCCCAAAGTTGCAGACAGTGGACACGAGCGGCTCCCCCATCAGCAGGGGCTCCAGGCCCACCATGCCCCTGCCCAGCACCCGCAGGACGGGCGGGTCCTGGCGCAGCTCCTTGGGCAGGTCTTTCTTCTTTTTGGAGCCCTGCAGGGAGCCGGGTCTGAGCCTGACCCGTGGCCAAAGCACTGGCAAAGCCACGCTTGGCCGTGTTATAATCTGCCAAGGGCAGAGGAAGCAGGACGGTGAACACACAGCTGCTTGTGGTTGAGCACAGATAACCGGGCACAGACAGGCCCTGGGAAATTACTGTCGCCAGCAAGTCCTGAGAGGCGGGCTCCCACCCCGGCCCTGACCTTCGAGCGTAGATGATAAACGCCCGAGCTTCCCTCGGGGCCACTGTAACTCCATGAGCGCAGTGTCACTGTCTCTGTGTCTTTCTCAGTCCCCCGTTGTCCCCCCACCAGGCTGACTGTCTAGCCGTGCAGGTCGCGACAGACCCGTCTATCCCTGGAGGGCGAGGCCAGGGGGCGCCGGGCCGGCCAGACCTTGGGTGCCTCCGTCTCGCCTTTCGCTGCCTTGTCTTTCGCGTCCTTCCCCGTCCTGCTCTTCTCCTCCTTCTTGTCCTTTTCCCCTTTCCCTTTCTTGGCAGGCAGGGGGACGTCGACGGGAGGGGCCACCAGAGGCCAGGACAGGATCTAGGGGACAACAAGACGGCTTCGCGTGAACTCGGGCTAAGCTGGGGCTGGCTGGGATCTTTCTGGAAAGGTGCACAGGCCATGCTGACAAGGGAGCAGGGCTACGGACACCCCGATGGACAGCTGGAAAGGGGGGCTTCGGGGGGCAACGTGTCGACCACGGAGAACGCCACCTTCTCCTCCACGATGGTCACGGTGGTCCCCGCCAGCAGGAAGGCCTTGAGAGGCACCAGGTCCCTGAGCGTGTGCTGCATCTCGTAGTTGCAGGGGATGACGTTGGCCCAGGGCTTGCGGACGGTGCTGAAGAGGACCGTCCTGGGAGGGGAGATGAAAACGGGGTGTCATCGTCCAGGACCAGGGACGAGGCCGTGGGGCGCTGTGAGGAGACGGGCACAGAGCGAGACCAGGGAGGGGCCCAGGAGGCCGGGCGGGGACACGGGCGGAGGAGAAAGCGCATCCGTGAAGGCCACGTGGAGACTTCCTTCGCGCGTGACGGCGAGCTGAGCGGTAGACGGGAACCAACTAGAAATGAATCGGGAGATTTTAAAAACATCGGCAAAGGAATAAAACAGACTATTCGGAATTTCCCGAATCGTTACAAAGTGGTTCTCCAGGGCCCGGAAACACCTCTCTCTGGCAGTCACCGGGCTTGACAAACTGGGTGCAGATGCACCCGGGGGGGAGGCGGGGATTCCGGAGCAGCGCACCCAGGACGGCGGAGGCTCGAACGATGCCTGCACCCCAGGGCCCACAGCAGCACTCTGCACAGTGACCCACGCGTGGACGTGCGCTCTGCTCACGCGATGGAACGGGGGAAGGGAACGGTGACAACGACGGAACAACGTGGACGAACCCTGAGGCCCCGATGCCACGCAAAACGCGCCAGACACAGAACAGCAAGCGTCGTTACGACGCCACTTACCGGGAACGGCCACGCTCGTAGAGGAAGAAAACAGGAAAGAGGTTCCCACGGGCTGGGCCGCAGACACAGAACAGCAAGCGTCGTTACGACACCACTTACACGGGAACGGCCACGTAGAGGAGGAAAACAGGAAAGAGGTTCCCACGGGCTGGGGCTGGGACGTGGGCGGGGGGCGGGGCGGTCAGTGTTTAATGGGCCTAGAGTTACAGTTTGGGAAAAGAAAGTTCCAGAGGTGGACGGTGGAGACAGCTGCACGATGCCGTGAATGTACTTAATGCCACAGAACTGCGTGGGGACTTTTACGTATATTTTATCACAATAAGAAAAGATCATGACCTTGTAAACGGTGACCCCCAGGAATGCGACGTGTCACTGTTCATGTGCACACACCTCGTGCCCGGTCTAATCCCTGGCACGCCAAAACAGGTGTTTTATGAATGAACAGGTGCATTAATAAATAAATAAACAAATGCTAATTTACGCCACCAGATTTTTAAAGCATATTGGAAAGTAAAAACTCTCAAAATACTAAGATACTGGGTCGAAAGCAGAAACAACGACCCCCAGACCAGAATTCAGGATCCATAATTAGAGATATGTTTATGAGGACACACTACGTGGCCGTGATTGGGAAATAGTGGTACATACATTGTTTCAACAACTGGACTCCAGCGTGAAGGAGACTAACAGACTACGACCAAGTTAAAGTGTGTCTGAGTTCAACGTTAAGAAAAACTAGAACAAAACGGAATAAAATACTCATTCCGGCTCTGAGACGGGAGAAAAATGTTCCCTCAAAGGAAAATGGGATCAAAATAAAGTTATGGACTAAAATATAACAGAAGCCCAATAAAAGAATTCAGCCCAGAGCTTGCACACTGTGGGGATCAACTGCACAAAAACAGATGTTAAAAGGGAAACATAAAAATGGAGGAAACAAACGCGACAGTAACCGATTTTAAAAATCAGTGCTGCAGACAGATGGAAGGGATCTGAGACAGAATCAACGACTGTGCCTCCCAGGCGAAAAGACACGTCAGAGGCTCCACCAGTAGGGGCTCCGGGACCCCGATGCCTGCGTCGGTTCCCTGCGAATCTGATTTTGGTACTCCCCTGCTTCAAACTTTCTGATAGTTTCCCCTTAGGACAAAATAGGCTCTCTTCCCATCTGCCTTTCCAGCCTCCTTGCTTTCCGGAGCCCACCTTCCTGCACATTCGGGCGTCTGCTCCTCCGAGCCGTCATCACGGGCCACCCTCTCCTGTACCTCCCCGGGGAAGCAGTTGTTACGTGGAGTGTAGGGTAATCGCTGTTTGTTCATTCCCCTCCCGAGATGGACCAGGGCCCCCTAGAACCTGGCACTGTCCATCTTACTTGCTTGTGGTCCTATGGCCCAGAGTCATGCCTGGGAAGAGCAATTAATTCATTCTATGGGATGAGCTGGATGGAAGGGAGGACATCTTTCTAATCGACGTAATGTTTTAAGTGGTAGAATTATCCGTGGCTCCTTCTGTTTTGTTAATCTTTCCAAAAACTAAAATGACCACAACAGTGGAGGCAGCTGTGACTGCGCCCTGGCCCTGACTGGCTGGTTCCGTCACTGTCCTCCCGCCGGCAGCGGGGACAGCCGTCCCTTTGCTCTGTCACCGGTGGGGACACCAGCACGAGGGGATGAGCGCCTTTGGCTCCCCCACATTCTCAACAAGCCTATAGCATTTACTTTCGGTTGAGGTTTTAAATAATTTTTTAAAAATGAACTCTCATAGCGCATTTTAAGAGAAGCCAGCTTCTCAGATTCCTTGAGGACTTCCGCAGCGAAGTCTGCGTGAGGTAAAAGCCCAGGTAGCTGGAACTCAGTTATGAATTTTGTTTTCTGCATTCTGGTCTTCAGAAGGATCAAGTAGGAAAAGCTGATGGCAGGAATTTTGTAAAAAAAATAATAACCTAAACAAAGTTCAGTGTCTTAAAATCAGTACAAAATTGGTTAATAGAGCTTCAACACTAAGCGAGAACTGACTCTAAGTCCTCGTAAAACACTTCATCATCCAAAAAAGATTCTTTATCAAGACAAGCTACGTGACACATGCGAAGCCCGTGGACTGGACCGGACCGGACTTAAAAAGGCAAGAAAGCTCCTGGCACTCGGTCAGGTTGGGGATGCACAGCACGTGGTAGATGCCAGAGTAAGTTCCAGGCGAGTTAACAGGTAAAACGGAAAAGGTTTTCAACCTCAAGGCTGAAATGAAAAGGGCTGTCCATTTATTCTCTCTCCATTGACTACAGAAACTCAAGCATTCAGAAAAGCCTGGCCACCCAGGGAAAGGAGACTCTCTGCACTTTGAGGGGAAGGTCAGGCCTCGTGAAAGGAGGGGCCCAGCACAAAACCCAAGCCCGCCTTTGCGGCCCACGCCGAGAGGACGCGCCGGTGCCTGGGCCCTGCACTGCCAAGCCCGTCCTTACCCTGGGGATGGGCAGAGCCGGGGGTCGATCCGGGGCCGCAGCTTGGCCAGCTCCTCTGCGGAGTCTGTGGACCTGGGCAGGGCCACCGAGCCGCCCGAGACTACGGACTCCAGCTCGCCCGACTGGGACGCTGTCGTCGGAACAGACTCCGCAACGTCCTCGGCCTCTTCGGGGACGTGCTCGCCAGGGATGTCCTCTGCAGGGACTGCCTCTAGCTGCTCCACGCTGGGAGAGGGCTTGACGATCTGCCAGAGAAGAGATAAGACTCGAGCCGCGAACTTCCAGCCAAGGCAGGGCCTCGGGGTGCTCACCCGAGGCTGCGTGGATGTTAGTACAGGTGTCTGAAGCAGCTGCACACACGTGAACTTGGGAGGCAGGAAGTTAAAAAAAAAAAAAGCCAATCTCAAAATAAATGAACAGGAACAGACTCATAGATACAGAGAACATTTTGGGGGGTGCCCGATGGGAGGGTGGGTGAGAAGGGGAAGGGATTAAGAAGTACGAATTGGCGGTTATAAACATAGTCACGGGGACGCGGAGCGTGGCCTAAGGAACAGGGTCAGCAATAATGTGATAACTGCGTGGCGCCAGGTGGGTGCTCGACCAGGGTGGTCACTTAGTTTTATCAATGTCTAATCGCTATGTCGTACGCCTAAAACGAACACTGTACGTCAGCCGCGATGGAAACGGAATTATTTTTTATAAAAGCGTCTTTTCTTCTGAGAGGCCTAGGCTGAGTGAAAAGGGCATCTGCTCACGATGGGACGCTGCACGTCTGTCCCAGCCCGTGGCCTCGGGGGTCTCCTCTGGGTGGGAAGGGAGGTGGGGGCCGGAGGGCTTCGAGCCTTCGTGGGGTTCCGGGAGGCTCCCTCAGTGGGCCGTGTGCTCGTGGGGACAACAGGCAAGCGCAGCTGGAGAAGTGGACCCCGCTCGGAGTGGGGTCTGGAGCGGGAAGATCCTGTTCCGGGCTCCGCTGGGCCTCGGCGGCCAGCACGGGAGCCCCGCCCGCCCCGCACGCCACGGCCGGCCCGGGGACACACACACCTCAGCCACCTCGGCCAGCACACCGACCAGTTCACTTCCTTCGCCTTCTTCATCCTCCACGAAGTCGTAGGTCACGTAATAGGTGTACGTGATGAAGGGGCCTTGGGGCCCTGGTTCCGGGTCCAGGATGGAGCTGTCCAGAACCCCTCTGACATTGCCGATCGTCACCAGGAGCTGTGCCTCGCGTGGCAGGAAGTCTGCAAGGGGGAGCGGGCGGGAGTGAGGGGCGTCGGGAGGGGGAGCATGTGGGGGGGTAGAGGCCACGAGAGAGGCCACCAGGGCCTGAGTCTCCGCCTCCAGGCGGGGCCCCGGAGTGCTCCTCCCTGGCTGTCAAGTTCAAACAGTGACTTTGGGTGAGTCTCCTTTTGGCGAAACACCCAGTGAAGCCTCGTTTCCCCGATGTGGATAACGGAAGCGAAAGCGGCTGCTTTGCAGGACGGTTACAGATCGAGGCGCGTGTGACCTCAGCAGGCGCCCTGGGCGCAGTAGGGACAGCTGGTGTCATCCATGTTTCACCGCCCCAACCTGGAGAGCGGTCTGGTGTAGCTAGTGGCGCGGGCCACAAGGGGGGGATGTCAAGCCACCACAGAAGCCAGGACAGAATGTCTCCCGTGTCCCTGGTGAGGGAGGGGACCAAGGTGGACCTGGCCTCCTTATCCCTTCTATCCCCAAGTCCCAATCGCGGGGACTAAATAAATCTCTGACCAAGAAGTGAGCTGCACCCAACCAGGGCCCGTGTCCCCCGGGGAGCTGTGGGGACAGTCTGCCCAGCAGGGTGGCGGATGGGCAGCGGCTCGGGAAGGCAGGAGCCCGCGCATCGGCGACCTCACCCCCGCTGTGGCTGATGCCCCGGAACTGATGCTTCTCGCTGGGGGACACGGTGATGTCATCCAGCACGCAGAGCCGGGCCAGGCTGTCGACGGTGAGGCCGCGGTAATACGGCACGAGGGCCAGCGGGTTGCCCTGCAGCACCAGCAGCCTCAGGTGCCTCAGGGAGCTGAGGCTGCCCACCATGCCCTGCAGGTCTGTCAGGTCGTTGAAGCCCAAGTCCAGCGACACGAGGTGGGGCCTGGGGTGAGCAGAGCCATCCAGGCGGCGAGCGGCCCGTGAGCAGGATGTCCAGACTGCCCACCACGGCTCGCAGGCCTCGGGGGGCCCGTGACCCAGGCTGGTCCCCTTCTCCAGGAGGTCCATCGGGAAGGACCGCCTGGCTCTACTGTCCCCTCTGTACTATACTGGCACCCTCACTGTGACACAGGATGGCCCTCGTCACACCCGAGTCCACCTGACTCCTACCAACACACAGACCGCGTCTACTAGGTTAAACGTCTCGGCATCTCCTGTGGAGCCTGATACGGTGCTGTGCATCTAGAAGGTTCTCAACGAAGACGGACAGACTAGCAGGGAGGGCAGAGGGAGGCCCCCCTGGGGAGGAGCGGGGGGTGGGGGAGGAGGGGCAGGGAGCATGAGGACCTGGGTGGGGGTGCGGGGGGCTTGAGGGGTCCGGGAGCTGGAGGACGCTTCCCAAAGCCAGATGGGCGTGTGATCGCGGGGAGCCGTTCGTTTCCCTCTCGGGGCACGTGGGTGGAGGACGCACCCGTGAGGACAGGGGACACACAGGGGGCCAGGCAGGGGGCAGGGCAGTTTCCCTGCCGTGCAGACTGGAAAGCAGACTGATGTCGGCTCTGAGGACGGCGGCAAGACGAACGCCAGGGGACACCTCCTCAGCCGATCTCTCGCCATCGGCCCGACGGCCTCTGGCCTCTGACCGACTGACTCAGGGACGTCCCCTCCCCGCCCGTCCTCCTCTCACAGCCCGTTCGGCCCGTGATGCTGGCCAGCTGGTGGGGACATGAGAGGAACATGTCTTGGGGACCGGCTCAGGGACGTTACCCACCATGAGCCTTCTTCAACAGAACCATCTGCGAAGTCGAGTCACACGACATCCACCCTCCTTTTAATCTCAATAAACAGTGAAAGGTGGAGGTTTTTATGAAACCCGCTCAGTATCCAGCAGGCCACCTAGGTTTACAGTAAGTATTGTTTTCCACGTTGAAAGTTGGGACACTCGGGACTCTCCCCAGGGTCGGGTCTCAAGTCCAAGCGAACGTCTCCTTCCCGCTTACGCTCCCTGACAGCTGTGGCCAGTGCGAGAAAGCAGTCAGAACCACCCGCACGTGGCGGAGAAAGCGTGGCCACGAGGAGCAGGGGGGAGGAGGAGACGATGGTCAGAGCGCGCGACCTTCCAACGGCACACTCCCCAGGTCACGGGAAAGCAAGGAGGCCATGTTGACCTTTGCCCTGTCTCTGCCCCTGTGGGCCTCAGGACCCGGAGGCGCCACCGAGGACGCAGACGCCCCGGCACCTCTTCACTGCCTCCTCTGACAAGCCCTCCCAGCCTCTCCGCCTTTGGTGGCCTCACCGGGGGCCTCTGGTCCCCTCAGGCCCCTCGGATCCAGTGTCTTCCGTTTCCACTGCTCACCCACCAAGGGGTCAAAGTCAAACCAAGCACTGTCTGCGGGGCAGCGGCTCTTAGCTCAGGGTGATTTTGTCCCCAGAGGGCCTGACACTCCCTGGAGACATTTCGGTTGTCACAGCTGGGGCGGGGCGGGTGCGACTGGCATCCAGCAGGTAGAGGCCAGAGATGCTGCTCGACTTCCTGCCAGGCACGGGACAGTCCAAATGTATCGTCCGGCCCAAATGTCGCTGTGCCCATCAGGAGATCCGGCTCTAAACGGTCTGCCGGGCCTCGCCCCCTCTCGGTGTTCTGCCCTGGGCTTCGTGGGACTTTTGGTTTATTGGATCAGGGAAATAAATCTTAGGTCTGGAGTCAGCAGCCGACCATGAGTTATTATAGAAAAGCGCAAAGCGGGGTTCTTCAAGCCACCGAGAGGAACACCCCAATCTAACACTTAATCCCTTACCACCCCCCATCCCTCTCCCCCATCCCCACCTCCCATCCGGGGCCCCCGCGTTACCAGTGTTCCCTGGTGACGTAGTGGCTCTGCAAGGGGCCCAGCAGTTTGTTGTGGCCCAACCCCAAGTGCTGGAGGCCTGGTGGGGGGTGCGCGCACAGGCAGGCCATGCTGGCCACGCTGTTGCCGTACAGCTCCAGCACCTGTGAGACCGACCGGACAGGACTTCAGGGGTGAGGCTGCTCCTGGACTCCCCGATCCATCGCCGCCCCACCCCACATGCCTAGGCCCTCACCCACGCTCCCTCTCCCCGCCGGTGACTCAGCAGAGGAATGACAAGGACGCTGGCTTGCGCCACGCCTGCCCCGTCCCTCCGGACTCCCTTAGAAAAACCCGGAAAGAAAATATTTCTGCAGCACGTGTTGGCAAGTTTTTCTTTTGTGAAGGAAACTTTAAAATTGGGAGGGGACATCGGAGAGGGTGCGTGACGTCCTGGCCACTTCTCAGGCCCTGGTGATACAAACACGGAATAACCCTAAAGATGACAGCGAGTCTTTGTGTTTCTCCTCCAAGGCCTGGCCGGGGGTCCTCTTGAGCACGGCACTGAGCCACAGCTCTGAGTCCCTTCTGCCACCAGATCTACTGATCCCAGCATTTCCTTTAAGACTGAGGCCATTCTGACATGCTCCACTGAGGACGCATGATCGAGCCCAGGCTGCCGTTTTTTAAAAAATTATTTTTATTGTGGCAAAATTGAACCATTGTGACACTTGAACCATGTTAAGACTCGGTGGCCTTACGTACATTCACACTGCTATACAACCTGCATAACTATCTACTTCCCAAATTTTTCATCACCCCCAACAGAAAGTAAGGACCTATTAAGCCACAGCTCGCCAGTGCCCGCCGCCACCCCGCCCTGCTGCCCCTAGTGACCCCTCATCTCCCCTCTCTCTGGGGATTTGCCTCTTCTAGTTACTCCACGTGGGTGGAATCACCTGATACGTGGCCTTTTGTGTCTGGCCCCTGCCACTCAGCATAATGCTTTCAAGGGCCATCCATGTGTAGCGGTTGTCATTCCTCTTTATGACTGAATAACATTCCATTATAGGGAGAGACCACATTGTCACCCATTCTGCTGCCGACAGACCCTGGGGCTCTCTGCACCGTCTGGCTACGGTGACCCATGCTGGGGTGAACGCTGGCGGACAAGAGTCTGCGTCCCTCCCTGCCTTCGGTTCTTTGGGGCTGTCCCTAGGGAGGGAATTGCTGGGTCCCACGGAAAGAGCACGTTTGGAGGAACGTGGCCCACCTCTGCCGAGCCCGGGGCTGGGCCGCGCTGGCTCAGAGACCCGACCTGGGCTCCTTTACCTTGAGAGTCGGGGGCAGATTGACGGCGTCAACCTTCTGGATCTGATTGGCGCTCAGTACCAACTCCTCGAGGTTCCGGAATTTCAGGAGGTCCTTATCCACCAGTCTCACCTGGAGGAGGAGGAGAGGAAGCTACGAGCCGCGGTGGGCGAGGCAGCGCTGGAGCGGACACCGCGTCCACAGGAGGCGGCAACGGCCTCGCCACCGGCAGACTGACCGGCCCGTCCCCCGAGCCCTTTCCACTCTTCTGAGTTTCTGCCTCATTCTGCCAGGATCCAAGGGTCTCAGTCACCGTAGTGACTTCTCACCTCCTCATCCCTCGCCCCTGCTCAAACCGTAGGCGCTGTGCAGTTCCCAGCTTAGTGTCCCTTGTTGGGCTGTGACTCCCGAGGGCGGGAAGCCCATGTCCTTTGCTATCTTCCTCAAAATCATTAGGGGCCTTTCCTGGCCGGGCCTCTCTCCTCTAGGGTGACCGACTGTGCCAGCTTGCCCAGGATCGAGGGGCTCCAGGGACATGGGCGGGTGCCAGGCAAACAGGTATGAGTTGCTCCCCTCCTCCCTCATCCCCCAAGTACTGCGTGACTCAGTTCCTCTGAGAAAAGAGAAGCAAACTCGGGAAGGCCAAGGCCACATTTCCATGCAATTTCGGGGCTCTGTTATTGAGATGAGCAAAGAAGGCTTTTTAGGAACAGAAATTACTTAATTTAAACTGGCACCCACAGTTTCAATTAAGTAAAACCAGTACGAACACTTGGAAAGGTGGCTGATGGCAGGGTGCTCCAGAAATCAGCTCTAGAAGATGCACAGTGGACTCCCTCTCGGGGCAAAGGAGGAAGACACAACAAAGAATAAATAAGTGAGCAGCTGCCTCTGCTTGGTGGATCTGCCCCGTAGGATTAATCACAAAGAGGGCAGAGCTACCGCCAGCCCCCTCCCACCTAACGCCTAGGTCTCCCCACTAAGCGCGTGAGGGGACAGCCTCCTAACATCACCTCTGTATGCTGGTGCCCACTCCCCTGCTCACCTCCTTGTCCACCACATGCAGGGACCTGAAATAGGAATAGAAGAAGGTGTCTTTGAGCATCAGGGGATTCTGGATGGCCAGTTGTCTCAGAAAACGATCCTCTGCACTGGAACCCTCCAGCAGAGCCCAGGGCGAGTGGGGGCTGCAGACCAGGCCCAGCAGGTCCTCCACCGTCTCCTCCCCGGGGCTCCCCACGTCCTCCTCTCTGGGGATCAGCTCCCTCCATGTTCGCCAAGTTCGAGGAAGAAAGCGCGACTTATTCTGCAGCAGTGGAGGCGGAGAATTTGTTTATGACTCAGCCCTCTCAAGGATTTAGACAGTGAGTAAGCCATACTTTTGACCAATTATTAATCATGGAGATAATTAAAGACGAGAGAAAACAGAATAATAAAAAGGCCCATTCCTGCCTTTAGGAGTCGCTAGGAACCTTGAAGATGCAAGTAAAGGTGATTAAATATTTAAGGAACGATTTATGTCCTAGAAGCCGGGAGGCACCAAAGGCGATCTGTGGGATGCCCAGCGACCGGAAATCAAGGAAAGGTTTTTGAAGGTGAATTCAGTGCCTTTAGAGGCCATCAGTGGGAGATGAACACATTTGTCCCAGAGTTTACTTTCTCCCACCCCCTTCCTCAGAGGCCCTTAGACGACACCTGTGAGGCCCTAGAGCTCAGCACGGGGTCCGGCACGCAGTAGGCGCTCAGCCCGTTTGCAGAGGAAACACCGAGGCCCCCTAGCGGAAGCTGGGCCCAGCTTCCCGCCCAGCCCCCCGGAACCGTCCCAGACCCTGGACGCTCCCGCGCGCCGAGCAGCCGCGGCCTCGACGTCACGCTCCCCGCCCCGCACCACGGCGCCTAGCTGGTGGCCAGCTGATGCCGGGGACGCTCCGGCCGCCGGGCCGCCGCGGGTCCTGACCGCAGACATCGCTCTCATGACGAGCTTTTCACCTCGAAGGGGCCTGGTGTCTCCGGGAGAGCGCGGCCGTGCCCGCGGGCCCGGGTGGGGGGCCC
>NW_006434829.1:4771905-4784540 GCF_000325575.1 Pteropus alecto
GACGGCCGCGGTCTCCTCCTGCGGCCGCTGCAGGACCGGTGACGGCGCGCATCACTACCTGTCGCCGCGGCCGCTACCAGCAGGTGCGGAGCGCTGCCCGCGCGTTCGCCTTCCTGTTTCTCCTCCCCAGAGCCCCGGAGAAAGGTGCTAATTATCATCCCCATTTGACAGATCTAGAAAGGAGAAATGAGCCCAAGGTCAACCTCAGGATTCTGACCGGTGGATTCCAATGTGGACCTCTTTAACCCCTGAGTCGGAGTTTTTAATCACTGTCGACGTCTGCAACTTTTGGCACCGAGATCCCATTTCAGACGGATCCAGTCTTACCTCTCCATCCTCAGAGCATATGGCCCACTGCCCGCCACACAGGAGGGGCTCCCCGGCACTGGTTTGTGAAATTAATGGGATAAGATGGTTCTGGTTCCTATAACTTGGAAATGCAGTAACATCTTTATTGAGATATAATTTACATGCCCTAAAATTTGCCCTTTTATAGTGTACAATTCTGTGGTTTTTAGTATATTCACAGTGCAACTATATTCATAGTGCAACTGTCACTGTCATCTAATTTTCAATTTTTCTCATCCACAAAGGAAACCCCATATCCATCAGGACATCAATCTCTATTTCCCCCCATCTACCCAGCCCCCTTGGCAACCACTAACATAACATGCTTTCTGTCTCTGTGGATTTGCTGCTTCTAGAAATAAATAGAATCATACGATATCGGTCCTTTCGTGTCTGGCTTCTTGCACTTAGCATAATGTCTTCAGGACCCTTCTCTGTTGTAGCATGTGTCAGTGCTTCACTCCTTTTCGTGATGGAATGCTATTTTGTTTATCCATTCATCCATCGATGGATATTTGAGTTGTCTTCACTTTCTGGCTCTGATGAATAATGCTGCTATGAACATTTGGGTACAAGTTTTCATGCGAACATACGTTTTCACTTCTCCTGGAATGAATTTCTCTAGGAATGGAGTTGGTAACTAGCATTTTGATCATTGCCGAACCGATTTACACAGAAGATGCACCATTTTACATTCTCATCAGCAATATATGAGGATTCCGATGTTTTCATATCCTCACCAACGCCTGTTATTTTACTTTAAAAAAATTGTAGCCATCTTAGTAGGTGTAAAGTGGTACCTCGTTATGGTTTTTATTTGCATTTCCCTAATGCCTAATGAGGTTGAGCATCTTTTCATGTGCTTATTGGCCACTTTGGAGAAATGGCTATTCAAATCCTTTGGTTATTTTCAAATTGGGTTAGTCGTCTTTTTATTGTTGAGTTATAAGAAGTTTTTTTGTTTGTTTGTTTGAATATATTTTGGATACTAGCCCTTTTTATTATATGATTTGCAAATATTTTCTCCCATCCTATGGGTTGTCTTTTCACTTTCTTGATAGTCTTTTGACAAACAAGTTTTTAATTTTGATTAAGTGTAATTCATCTATTTTTTCTTTGGTAGCTTGTGCTTTTGATGTCAGAAACTATTGCCTAAGCCATAAAATTGAGTTTTGCAAGTTCTTTATATATTCTGCTCACGAGCCTTTTTGTCAGATTTGTGATTGGTAAATATTTTCTCCTAGTCTAGGTTTCTCCTTTTCATCCTCTTCACGATGTCTTTAAAAGAGAAAAAACAAAAATCAATTTTGAGGGAGTCCAATTTACTGATTCTGATCCTTCCAGAACTACCCACTGCGATGGACATCTATCATTCTTTTTGACTTTTCTGTAGTAGAACACCTTTACTATTTTTAGAAAATTTCTCCAAAACTAGGAAATAAGGCAGAAAGAGAACCACATGCCCTTTCGAAGAAAAAAATAAGTATCAATAAGTCTATCGTGACATGAACCAATCAAAGGGACAAATCGAGGATGACTTCTGGGATTTTGATGAACCAGCTGGGTGGTTTCATTTTTTTCTTCACGTCACAAACCACCACGATACAGCTTCCACCCGCAACACCCTGTTCAAACTCCCCTAGCAGAGTTCCCAGTAACCTCATGTTCCCCCACATAGCGACTCTCTTCGGCCTTTATCTTAATTGATCTCTCCATGGCGTACAATGGGGCCGATCATTTCCTCCTTCCTGAAAACCGCTTTTCATCTCGTTCTATGACATGTGTTTCTAGTACATTTCTTTTCTTTCTTGGGAGTGATTTCTCAGTGTTCCGGGCTAAATCGTCTGCCTCTCCCTGTCCTGTTATTGGAGTCGTGTCCCCAAGCTCCACACTTGCCTGACACATCTCACATTGGTCATGTCTTGTAGGCTTACAGTTTTATTGACCGCAATATACAGACGGCACCCAAATTGATGCCTCGAGTTCCTTCAAGCTCCAAATCCCAGCGTCCAATGGCGTGCTGTTCGTCTTTACCTGGGGGTTCCATAAGCCGTCTATCTTACCATGTCGAAAACTGAATTCGTGCCTTCACCAGAGTCCTGTGATCCTGTTTATAGTACCACCACCCATCCAGGCACCCAGACCTGACACCTACAAGTTAAACTCATGCTCCCCACATCCAATCAATCACCATCGCTTGTGACTTTTACCTTCTACAGATTTCGCCAGTCCACCCACATCTCTTCGTCTCTACTCTCACTGTTACCTGGTTCAGATCCTTGACTGGGACCTGTCAAGTGTGAGGTACAGGTGGGACGTTCAGGTGGAGATGTCCATGAGGCGGCTGGACGTTTAGATCTGGAGTCTGAAGGAGAGAGATACTGAAGTGAGAGGAATATAGGTCAAGAGTGAAGCTCTTGGAGATGTGCCCGTGGCAGGGCCAAGCAGGAAGGTGATTCATCCTCAGAAGCCACTGTAAGAGGGGCCAAACTGTTTCGGGAAAACGTTCTCATGGAAGGAGAGAGAAAAGAGGCTTTCGAGAAGGAGGATGTGGTTGATATCACTGTATACCGTAGAGGGGGCAAGTAAAATCAAGTCTGAAACGAACCCAGGAAGGTTGGCAACATGAGGTCACTGGAGACTATATCGGTTCTTTATTGTTCTTCTAAAAAATGCCATGCACTCAGCAGTTTGAAACTACAAAGCTACCGTCTCACGATGTCTGTAGGTCAGAAGTCTAGCATGGTGTAACCGGGTTCTCTGCCCGGGCTGTTACCGGGCGAAAGCTGGGGCTGCGGGTCTCGTCTGCGGCCCAGAGTCCTCTTCCAGACTCACTGCTCCTTGTCCAAGTTCATTTTCATCTCATACTTTCCACGTGGCCCCCTCCATCTTCATGCCAGCAATGGCTCCGAGTCCTTCTGGTGCTTTGAGTCTCTCTGACTTCCTCTTTGTTTTCAAGGGCTCATGTGACCACATGGGGCCCACCCGGTGATCAAGCCATCTTAAGGTCAACTGATTAGTAACTATTACATCTGCCAAGTCCCTTCTGCCATGTCCTGTAACGTGATGACGGGAGTAAACACAAGACTGTGGAAATCATGGGGCAAATTTTTTATCCCACGGTGTCTCACGACACTTGGCCAGGAGACCCAAGTTCTTAATCTTCGTGAGACCCTCGTGATTGGGCCTCTGCCCGCATTTCCAGCACCGCCCCCTTATCTCGCCTCACTCCAGCCGCCAGGACCTGCTTCCTTGGCTACGGCATGCTCATTTCTGCCTGAGGACTTCCGTCCTAGGGTCCCTTCTGCTGGGAGCATTCTTTCCTCGGATCTTCCCGCAGCAGGCTCCTTGTCATCTTGCAAGTCTCGGCTTGAATGGCACCTCTTCGGAAAGACCTTTCCTGATCCCCTGACTTAAAGTATCTCACCCGTCACGCTCTACCCCGTTGCCCCGTTTGATTTTCATAGCTCTTATCATTGCCCGACACTTTCTTGTTTGTTGCTGCCGTGCCCCTTGCTCACTACAATGCCAGCTCCATGCGGACGGGGACCTCGTCTGACTTTTTTTTTTTTTTGGCCACCATTCCTGAGAACTTAGAAGAGCGCTCGGTCAAAGATGGCATCCAAAATCCAAATAAGTGATTTCGACAAATAACTCTCGAGCACGGAGCCCAGGTGGAGGCCCTGCGGTTGGAAAGACATAGTTGGAAGTCCAGTGATGCTTGAGAGAAAGCCTTTGACGCACCACACTCGCGGGGGTGATCAGGGCCGGCACGGGCACGTGTCCGAAATCCACAGAGATAACGCATCTTACAAACTTCATGCTAGCTGTACACCTACGTGCACTCGACCCTGACCTTCCCCCAAAATTCCCCGTGAGGCGCTGACCAGCAACCCTTGTGTCATCAGTTTCTTGGTGGTTGAGCCCGTCTACCCTGGGCTTCAAAATTTCTCTTGGTCAGATCTACAAGCTCTTTCCAAGAAAGATGTGTGTGCCTTCCTGCATGTGCCTGTATTGAGTCAAGGCATCTGCCCACTTTGAAGGTGACCTCAGCACTTCCTTCCAGACCTGCTTTCACACAGCCCCGGGTGGCAGAATTTTGAAAGTGTTTTCTGGAAAAAAAGCTGAGTAATGATCTTGCTGTGGGCGGGACGTTGTTCTTCCTCGCAGAGGGCCCTTTATATACCTCCCGGTACCATGGCGAACACATCTGGCTCCAGACGCTGCTGCCGAAGCGGGCCCTGCTCCCTCGCACCATGGTCTGCCACTCAGGTATCGCTGCGTCCCGCTGCCTCTGCGTCTGGGGCAGAGAGGAGTGGGGGCTCTGGGTGGGGGCTCAGTCCTGCGGTTGCTCTCGACAGCGGCCGGGGGGCTGAAGCTGGGGCGGCCGGGTGGTCTGGCCCGTGTGCCTCACGGCACTGTTCTCTTTCTCCAGGATCAGCCAGGTTTGCCCTGTTCCTGCTCTGCTGTATGGGGACTTTGCTGTCCTCCCACACGGCCCCCATCAGTGGCCATGACCTAACAAAAATAATCTTGGAATTGCGGTTCTCGTCTAAGGGACTCTTGAGAGAATACGTAAGTGTCATGCAGCCATGTCATCCCATCCCCAAGAAGGGATGGGAACAGCTAGGCGGACTACGGTGGGGTTTTTATGAGGATAGGGGTCAGAGGCAGACATTAGCTCAGATGGCCAAAAATTCAACAATTTCCCATATACTATAGAGTCTGCTTTAGTCGGCTTGTTCACTCCTGACATACTTGGTTCACAGGACTATTGAGTTTTCCTGCCTGTAGCACATCTCTTGAGGTGGGCCACCTTGTCTACCCATCCAGGAGCCTGCTAAGGAGTAGCAAACGGCAGCCTAAGCTGTAAACAATGTCCTCGTGGATGTAGGATGTGAAAACCCTCACATGGGTCCCAGAGTGTCCCTTACGGCAGAGCAGGGCAGTTAATAATCAGGGGTCTGCTTGCATGCGGCTTCACTGCTTAATTAGGACCCAGTCTGCTTCTAGCAGAGGCTGTCCTGAGCTAACCCCATCGGGAGGAAAGTATGTGGCTGCATAAATGTAAATAGCCCCCCATTTTCTTAGGATTGTGATCCAGACAGAAGCTCTTAGGTGGCTTTAAACAAACAAAACCCAAAACATGGGAATAATTCGTGACATCGGCCTTGCCCTTCCCGTCCACCCTGGTATTCAAACCTTAGCCTTGTTTTTTACAGACACAAAGGCAGAAGTCGCTACCAGCCGAGGTGACCAGGCAGTTCAGGGTGGTGAGGTGCTCTTAGCTCGTTAGTCTTTAGGAAGAGGGACGGGTGAGGGTGAGGTCTGGAGTCGGGGTATGTTTGGGGAATCTCTCCCTGACATCTTAGAGGCCTTTCCAGACAAGTATAACGCCCTGCCACTCCCTTAAGCAGGAGACATTTTGGATTTAACACAGAGTCACCAAGGGCAAGCAGCAGCATGGAAACCCAGAGAGTCTCCTCTTCCCCACCTGTCTGAGGCCCCGAGCAGCCGAGAGCAGATTCCAGAAGGCTAGAGAGGCCTCAGCCAGGCGGGGCAGAGGAGGCAGGATGGAGCGGTGGTCATCCGCATAGGCTTCGGAGTGGATGCCCAGCGTGGGCTGGGATCTGGGTCTGCTGCCTGCTCTCGGGCCAGCTCTGCAAACTGTTGATGGAGCTTTAGTTTCTTCTGGGATAGTGATGATCACGGCCTCGCCGGGTTGTCACACTGATCAGACGAGATGAGGGGGGTGGGAGGAGGCTCGTTCACGCCAGTCACGGAGGAAGCATGCAGCAGTCACCTCCAAAACTAATGCTCGCCCGTCTCTCCCCCTTGTTCCATTTGTGAAGAAGGAGTCGGGACTGTCGGATTCTACGCCTTACCCACTGCCGAGTCTCACCTCCTACTGCCAACCGCCCCACATCGCCAACAGCTTAGCCATCCTGCCTTACTTCAGGGCGATCAAACCATTGTTAGATGACGAAGCGGACATCGATGTTCTCATAGAACAGCTCAACAAACTCAACATTCCACGTGAACCAGACACAGAAGTTTCGGTGCCTGAAAATACCTTTGAACATAAAAGGTTCATCGTGGCCGTTTTACAAAGGTTTTCTACGTGCATGGACTCAGTGCAGGTGTGACGCCGTCAGAGGGCATCCTGCTGAGTCTCTGCTTCTTGGAATAAACATGTGCGAAGCCTTAAAAAAAAAAAGATGAGCGACAGCTAAGTATGCGAACTCTGCTGTGAGTTATTATGAAATTATTCCAATGCATAATCTCAGTGGACCCCCAGAAAGACCAGTCTTGGGAGACCTGAGATATAAATGTATGAGTGAACTTCAAACAGATTTCGAACTATGTCATTGTTACTAGTATTGGTATTTATAGAATGTTTCTCTTCTGCAGTCTTAAATTTATTTATTCTCATGATACCCTTGCGAGGGCAGGAAGTGGCCACTATGTTAACTTATTGATATTTATTGTATCGAGAGTTGTTAATGCTCCTTGGAGGAGCCCTCGGTACCTATTTAATAAATTATTTTGAATTTTTCTCATAATCTGTTTTGGATTTTGTGAGGGGGGTAAATTTAGTGACGGGGAATCCAGGCTGGGTGGTGGCGTGGCTGAGGGAGCATGAGACGTGGAAATGGACACTACGTCTGTCAGCGACGCTTCTCCTAACCGGGCAGGCTCAGCAGCAAATGATAATAATTCTAGCAGAAACAACCATTTATTGAGCATTGTCTTTATCCCAGGCCATGTAAGTACCGTTATTGTCCTCTTTTCATAGGTGGGTAAATTGAGGCAAAAAGTCACTGAGTCACTTCCCGAGGCCACAAAGCTGTTAAGTGGTGGGACTCAGACTCAAGCTGGCTCTTCACCACCTTATCCAACCCTTGTCCCTCCCTGGGCAGTGACTGGCTTCAGGGACACTTACTGCCTTGGTTGGCACAGAGCACCTGTGATCCCCTAGTGGGTATCCAGTGCCTCTGCTCCTGCAAGGTCTGCTCCTTCATTTCCCCAGTGACACCCTCGCCATCAGGGATGTTTAAATAAATGCTGAGTGCAAAGCCATTAATGGTTCTTAGAGGTCATCGGGACCAACATTCTCAAAGTGTGGTCTCTGGACCGGCAGCAGCAGCAGCTGGCAACGTGTTAGAAACACAGATCCTTGGGCCTCACCCCAGACCTGCTGACTCAGACACTTTGGGTGTGCAGCCAACACCCTGGGCTTTGATGAACCCCCTCGGGCGAGTCAGACGTACACTCAAGCCTGAGAACCACTGACCTTGCGTCGACTAGCACCTTCGTCTTTATCCTGTTTGGGGGAAACTGAGGCGCAACGAGACAGTGTGATTTGCCCAGGTTCTCATGCAAGGGGGATGAGGCTAGGACTCTGAAACAGGCAGTTCCGCCTCGGGCTTTCCGTTCTCACTCTTGTGGGTATTTCTACTCTAAGTCCCACACGAGGCTTGCAAGCCCCCAGAGAGCTTAGCCTCCAATGACGACGTTCTGGTCAGTCCTTCCAAAAATACCCATTGCGGTGGACAGCTATCATTCTTTTTCATGGCCCAATATCCAACCACTACTGCGGTTATTGGAAAAATTATCCAAAACTGGGAAATGAGAGAGAACCATATGTCCTTCCAAAGAATAAAATGAATACCCACCAGTCTGACGCAATATAAATAAACAAACAGAAGGGACGAGCGTCCCTCACAGAACTCTATCGAATCACCAGGGAGGAAGGAGGGACAGAGAAGGTCGCCACGGGCGCGTCGCAGAGGTCACGCTGCCGGCCGGGGCCCCCCCCCACCTCAGCGGAGCCGGCAAAACGCGTGGCAGAGACGGGGACTTGCCGGCCTGGCGCGTGCCCCACACGCTGCGGTGACTTTAACGGGCCACCGCAGAGGCGCCACACCCCTCCCCCAGGAGGCGGGGCTGGGCTCCCCTCCCCCAGTGGGAGGCTGGACGTGGCGACTGGCTCCTAGGGCAGGGACAGAAGGGAAAGACAGCAACTGGACAGGGAGAAGCACGGCCGACAGCACCCCGAGTGAGGGAGCCAGGCGAACACCGCCGGTCAGCGGGCGCCGGGGACCCGGAGGGGACGGGACGGGACAGGGCAGGGGCCTCGCTCACACCGCAGACTCCTCCCCAGATCCAAAGCTGCCTCCTCACGAGGAGACACCAGACAGACCCAGGCTGAGGGGCCGTCTACAGAACCCCAGACCCACATGCCTCAAAAGTGTCAGGGTGGGGAGACCGCGGGGAGACTGAGCAACCGCCCCAGGTCGGGGACCGAGGAGACATGACAACTGAACGCAATCTTGGAGGAGACCCTGAAAAAGGACCTTAGTGAAAAAACCGGTGAAAATCCCAGTTAAGCCCGTACTGGTGTCACCGTCTGCTTTCTGGTCGAGGCACCGTGACGGTGGCAGACACTTGTGTGTGGGCGAACTCTGCTCTCTACAATGTGTCTGTGCAGCTACATTTATTTAAAAATAAAACGTTCTTTAAAAATTCGGTTCTTCAGTCACGCGAGCCACATTTTAAGAGCTCAGTCGCCACGTCACTCCTAGAGTGGGCAGCCCAGACGCGGGACGAATCCATGCCCGCAGAAAGGTCTATAGGGCAGAGCTGGGCTCAGGGACCAGGACTTTGTTGCCATGATTTATTACTGATTAAGTCGCAGGGTCTCTGGCCTTTAAGAAAATGGATAAGATGCAATGATTTCTGTAAGGTTAAGATCACCCCAGAGGTGATGGTTTTATTGACTGTAGGACATTCACCAGTGAACATCTATCTACCTGAGCATTTTGGTCCAACATTCATTTCTTCACTGATGATGGACAGATGAGAGATGTTTCTTGTACTGTCCTTTGATTTTTTTCTTCTTTCTTTCTTTCTTTCTTTCTTTCTTTCTTTCTTTCTTTCTTTCTTTCTTTCTTTCTTTCTTTCTTTCTTTCTTTTTCTTTCTTTCTTTCTTTCTTTCTTTCTTTCTTTCTTTCTTTCTTTCTTTCTTTTTCTTTCTTTCTTTCTCTCTTTCTTTCTCTCTCTCTCTCTCTCTCTCTCTCTCTCTCTCTCTTTTCCTTTTCCTTCCTTCCTTTCCTCTTGTATTGTTTTTTGACTCTGCTGTGCTGCGCTGATTGACTCCTAAGTTGGAAACGTGGGCTCTGCCCGTTCTGTCTTTGCATGAGAATGAAGGGTCGACAGTTTGAGAAGTAGGTCTGGTGGGAAGCAGAGCCTGCCTCCTGCGACTGAGGCTGAAGAGATAAGAGATTCTGCCTTTTCGTGTACCTTGTCGCGAGGGTGAAGGGAAACCTTGTCTCCGCTCACAGAACACCTGACCCCAAACAAGTGGGGCATCCACGCCCAGCGATCCTCCAGCTCTCTGCGGACACCGCCTGGGTGTCCTACAAGTCAGTAAGTGGGGCGTCCACGCCCAGCGATCCTCCAGCTCTCTGCGGACTCCTGGGTGTCCTACAAGTCAGCTCGGTTCTGACACTCACTTCCCAGGGGCAGTGCAGACCCCACAGGTTGAGGGCTCAGCCCCACGAGCCTGTCCCCACCCACTTTAGATGCCGACTGTAAGTGGTGGGTCCCAGGTTACCCTTATCTCTGTCCACCTTGGTTGTGGGGTTCTCACAACGCCCCCTCAGGTTCGATAACCCGCTAGAATGGCTCACAGAACTCAGGGAACCATTTGCTTACATTTATGGCTTATTTATTATAAGGGATGTGATGAAGGCCACAGATGCACAGCCAGAGGAAGAGGCACATGGGGTGAGGTTCGGCAGGGGTGGGTCCTGAGCACAGAAGCTTCTGTCTCCGTGGAGTTGGGGTGCACCAGCTCTTGGCACATGGATGCACAGAGGAGGAGAGGGATTGAGGGAGGGGCTGCAACTCGCACGCTTCTAACCACGACTCGGTCCCTCTGGTGACCAGTCCCCATCCTGAAGGGATCCGGGAGCCCACCATGAGTCACCTCACGAGAACCGATGACGCTCCCACCACTCAGGAGCCCTGTGTGAGGACCCGGGGGCAGAGACCACGTGTGTATTTCTTATTATGTCGCGTGTGACCATGGTGGTATGATCAGACTGTGGATCAGAGGCTGGTGACATGAAGCAGCGGGGATGGTGGCAGGTTGGTCGCTGCAGGAAGAGGCGGTAACTGCCCACGTGTCCAAGGTGGCAGGGGCCGAGCCGTTAGTGGCCGCCAAGCCCCCTCGCATACTTTCGTGAACTCCCGTTTTGCTGGCATCGGCCGGAGGCATGGACGCCGCTCTGTGGATAGGTGATGGGCCGACCCGGACCTCCCACACACCTGCCAGCTGAACAAGCCTTTCTCCCTCCCTCACCGAGAGCCCACAGCTCTGGAGATGCCTCAGCCGCTGGCTGGGGGACTGCGCCTCGGTTCCGACTAAACCCGCCTCACAGCTCTTGCAGGCAGAGGAAGCCTTTTGATTTCTCTTCTCGTACTTCCAGCAAATCCACCTACAGCTTCTCTGATGAGGATGCTTATCTGCTAACCAAATCCCCCTTCCTTTGGGGAGAGTGTCTCAAACCTCAGTCTGGGCTCCAGGGCCGGTGTCATGAGCTTGTGTCCTGGACGGTCACACAGGGGCTCCTAGCTCAGAAGGGCTTGTCTAAAGCTCTGCTGTCACTGCCCTGAAATTCTTAATGATTCTTGAACAAGGAGCCCTACACTTTCACTTTGCACTGAGCCCTGCAAATTATGTCACTGGTCCTGCTGGGGCGTTGGGGTGAAGTGCAGATGCCTGGGTTTTCCACCCAGATTCTGACTAAGCAGGTTTGGGCTGGACCTTAGAACCAGAACTTTTATCAGTTTTACTGATGTGTAATTTACATGCCTTAAAGTTCCTACATTTAAAATATATGAGTTGATGTGTTTTTTTTTTTCGTATAGTCCCAGAGTTGTGAAACCATCACCACTATCTAAGCTAGAACATCGTCATCACCCCGAAAGAAACCTCGTCCGCATCAGCAGTCAGTCCCCGTCCCCCCTCCCCTCAGCCCCCAGGAACCACTAATCTACTTTCCGTCGCTGTAAGTTTGCCTACTCTGGATATATCATATAACCGAGATCACATAACACGTGGCCTTTGTGACTGGCTCCGTTCACCGAGCATCACACCTTCAAGGCTCGTCCACGCCGTAGCGTGTGTCCGAGCTTCATTCCGTTTTTCGGCTGAGCAATATGGGGTCAGTACTTTTTAACCAGGCCCCCGAGGCCTGATGCAGGTGGCCTGCCAGCACAGCGACATTGCCTTGATGCCTACTTTCCCCATTTCTCGGAAACAGGAACAGTTGAGAGGGGAGATGAGGGAAGAAGTGAGGGACAGAAATGTCCCCCTAAGGCAAGACCAGCTGCCACAGCATTATGCAGAAGGAAAAACCCCAATTCATCCCTGCCTTTCCCGAAATCTGCAGCATGGAACAGAGACGCCCACACGTGATAAGGACGGCGAGTCCTCAGTCACCTGGAACTTGACCAGTGAGAACTCTCAGATAATTAGAAGTTCTTTTGGCGATAATCTTCCAAAACCAAGAAAGAGGCAGAAAGATAGGCAGATCTACGCATTTTGTGACAAATTCAATACCTCCTATACCAACAGATTGCCATGGTATACCTTGTGATCAAAACACTCCAAAATAATGACTCTTAAAAATCAAGTGCCACTTTACTCACAGAGCGAAGAAAAACAAACGAATGAGCAATGGTCGCAGAGAAGCAAAAACTAATATGACAGCATTATTTATTTATCTCAGGGGGCACTTCCTGGGACCCAGTAAGAGTTCGCACTTGTCCCATTTATAAAAGAACCAGAAATATAAAGCCGTAAGAAAAACATTTTAAAGCAATGTCATTTTTTTGTATTCTGGAGAATTCAGAGGTGAGAGGAAAATATATAAAGGAAATAGAAGAGGCTGTCGGATAATGAGAGAAAAGGGAAAGGCAGAGGAGGAGGAGGGAGAAGAGAGAAGAAAGGCTTTCATGTAAAATAAGAAACCAAACGGCCGGCAGATGCGGAACTACATTTAACCTCGCCCTACACAACCAGGGGAAGCAAACAGAAGGGCCCGTTTTCTGCCCATCACATCAGCGGACGGTTTACACGTGACAAGGCTTGAGGAGGAGGGTGTGACAAGAGAGGCTTGCTCGGCCACTTGTGGCAACAGGCATCTGTTTTGTAAAAGGATTCTATTCCTGTCCTGGGACTTTATCCTAATGCACTTCCCTAAGTCGCTGATCGCCCA
>NW_006434829.1:4784585-4785075 GCF_000325575.1 Pteropus alecto
AACCAACCTGGCTAGTCCTAGTCTTCTGAGAGGTGGACTCCAAGGTGGGATGCTCCAGGCAACGGGTTTCTGAGCAGCCATGCCTGCGAGGAGGGGCAGAGAGCGGGAGGAGGGAGGGAGGGAGGGGGCAGGGGAGAGGATGCTGGCTGGTCCAGGCAGGTCGGCTCCCTGATGAAGGGAGGAGGGACAGGAGGAGGGCTGGTGACAGAGCCTGAGACCCAAGTGCTTTTCCAAGAGAGTTTGGCAAGGCTGCCAGGGGATCCTCGGTCACTTGCCAGAGGAATGAGCCAGTCCCTGGGTCCCTGCCACAAGGACTCCGGCTGGGAGTGGCGCATAGGAGGCAAGGCCTTGAGTGATGGACCGCAATCCATCGTTCTTCTCACAAGAGGAGATCTGAGAGGCACATTTTCATGGCTGCCATAGAACCCACGAGTAAAAATAAGGAAACGGCTAAAAAAAAAAAAAAAATATTTGGTGTTTTCCAAAACAC
>NW_006434829.1:4785085-4792648 GCF_000325575.1 Pteropus alecto
TGCAAAACCATTCTCTCAAAGAATAATTAATGCTGTAGTAAAATGCTCCAAATATGATGTTTAAAAAGCAGGATACAAAACTGTATTTACGATGATCCTTGTGAAGTTTAAAAATGTGTGAGTGTGTGTGCGTGTGCATGCGTGAGTGTGCGTGTGCGTGCGTGAGTGTATGTGTATGTGGACAGGAAGCAAGACTGCAAAAAGGTATCTCTGAGGATGGGGTAATTTTCTTCATATTTTTATGCATTTTCCAAATCGTCTAAAATCAGTAGGTATCATTTTAGAAATCAACAAACACAAGTTCGAAATGTAAAAGCAACAGCCGTCGGAGAAAAGAGGATGAAGCGCGGAGCGGTTTGAAGGGTCTCACGAGCGCTATCGCGAGAGGCGAAACCCTGGGCCGCCCCACGCGGTTCACTGTCACAGTGGGTTTGTGATGCTTGTTTCTTCCCGCTGATCTCTGGACGTGGAGGAGGGGCCGCCGCTCTTCAGACTCCCAGCTGAATGGCACAACCAAAGCGGCCCGTCGGCCTGGATCATTCCTTGTAGAGCGTAACAATTTCTCCCCGACATTTATGGACCACCCAAAACTAGAGTGCTTTACAATGAGAGGGAATATTCAGAAGGACAACTTCTGAGGCTGAGGTCCCAGCCTCACTAATTTACTTATTCAGAAAGATTCTTTCCCCATCAACATTGGTGCTAAGAGCAAGTATTCTTAGCTAGGAAATGAGTTCAGCAAGGTCACAGGACACAGATCCGTCTATGAAAATCAGCTGCATTTCTGGACACTCTAGTAGGCGTGAAGTAGTTTCTCATCGTGGTTTTTATTTTCATTTCCCTGATGACTAACGATGTTGAGCATCTTTTCTTGTGTTAGTGGTCACTTGTATATCTTCTTTGGAGAAAAGTTCATTCAAATCCTTTGTCTGTTTTTTTCATTGGGTTATCCTCCATCTTACTGTTGAGTTAGTTGTAGGAGTTGCATGTTCTGGACACTAGCCCCTGACAAGATATATGATTTGCAAGTATTTCCTCCCATTCTGTGGGTTGTCTTCTCACTTTCTTGAGGGAATCCGCTGACACACAAAAATTTTTATTCCTGACAAAGTGCAATTTATCTGTTTTTCATTTGGTTGCTTGTGCTTTTGATGTTATGTCTAAGAAAGTGTCATCCAGTCCAAGATCTTCTAAGTCCCAACACCAATGGCTGAGTAGACTATTCTTTCCCCCACAAGAATATATTTATAGGTTTATTTCAGGACTGTCAATGGAATAGAATTCAGTGGATACTGTCTTAACTCCAGTATCACACTATCTTGATTACTGTGGGTTTGTAGTAAGTTGTAAGACTGCGAAGGGTGAGCCCTCCGACCTTGTACTTCTTTTTCAAGATCGTTTTGGCTCTTCTGTGTCCCCTGCATTTCCACATGAATTTTAGGATCTGCTTGTTCATTTCTGCAAAAAAGGTAGTTGTAATTTTGATAGGGATTGCACTGAACCTATAGATCACAATTCAGTGGCATTCAGTATGATCACAATGTTGCGTAACCACCACCTATATTGTTCAAAAATATTGTCCTCACCCCAAAAGGAAACCCCATACCCATTAAGCAATCACTCCTGCGCCCTTCCCCAGCCCCTGGCAACACCAATCTGCTTTCTGTCTCTTTGTCTGTTCAGGACCTTTCGTAGAAACGAGATCACACACTACGTGTCCTTTCGTGTCTGGCTTCTGTTACCCAGCACCATGTCCTGGAGCTTCGTCTACACCGTCCTGGTCCCCCATTCCTTTTCACAGCTGGATGACATTCCTCAGCAATGTCTGTAGTTTTCACGTGGAAGTCTTACATGTCCTCAATTAAATTTATCCCTACATATTTTATTCTTTGATGCGACTGTACCTGAAATTGTTTATTGCTCGTGTCCAGAAATGCAGCTGATTTTCGTAGATTGATCTGTGTCCTGTGACCTTGCTGAACTCATTTCCTAGCTAATAGCTGTGTGTGTGTGTGTGTGTGTGTGTGTGTGTGTGTCCTTAAGGTTTTCAACGGGTGGCGTCCTGTCATCCACACAGAGACCGTTTGTTTTCCTCCTTCCATTCCGAACGGAACGCCGTGTGTGCCTATGTCCTGACCAGAACCTGCGGGACAGCGTTGGACAGGAGTGGCGAGAGCCGACGTCCTCGTCCTCTTCCTCTTAGATGGAAGCGCTCAGTCTTCCGCCATCCAATACATTGGCTGCGGGGTTTACATCGCCGCCTCCATCAGGCCGAGGAAGTTCCCTCCGCTCCTGGTTTGTTGAGTGTTCTTATCGTGAAAGGAAAGACTTCATTTTCTCCTGTGTAAAACAAAGGATAACAATCTCTCCCCTACGGTGTTTACAATCTCTCCCATACAGTGTCTTTTGGGGACAGCGGAAACTGCCGGCACGTGCTGGCTGTCAGCGCTGGGGGGCGGGGCTCGGCTCTCGGGTCAGACGCACAAACATCTACAGCTCAGCCCCGGCGATAGTGCCACTGGGCAACTTATGTAACTCTCAGCCTCGGCTTCCTTATCTCTGAGGTGGGTTGGTAAAGCAACAGTCTCTGCTGAGTTGCTGCATCACTCCGGGGCAGGTAGTGGTAGATGTGATTTAAATCATGAGCTTGCTGAGTGAGTGCCCAGGACACAAAAGCTTTGTGCTACGGTAGATGACTGATAAAATGAGATATGGTCTCTGTCCTTATAAAGGGATGATGGTGTGAACGCAGTATTGACAATTACCCCCTCCCTGCCGGAAGGTGGCATGTGACATGACAGAAAAGGAGCATTGGTGGTAGTTCCAAGTCCAAAGTGGGCTGGCCTGGGCAGGCCAGGGAGAGGGGGAAGCACGAGGCCGTCCAGCGGGAGGGGACGTTGGCAAAGGTGCAGCAGGAAGCAGCACAGGGCATGGCTGAATGACCGCAGGACGTCCATTTTGCCTGGGACGTGGGCCACGCAGCGGGGGACAGGGGAGATGCGGTGGGAGCTGTGCCGAACGCCCTGCTGAGGGCTGTGCCTGGGACGTGGGCCACGCAGCGGGGGACAGGGGAGGAGATGAGGTGGGAGCTGTGCCGAACGCCCTGCTGAGGGCTGGGGACGGTGTCCCAGGGGAGCGGCAGGTTCCAAAGTGCTGGGAGGAGGCTCTGACCTGTCCCGACTGTGTCCACGGCACGGGCTGGGACATTCCGTCGGATGGTGTCCCAGGGGAGCGGCAGGTTCCAAAATGCTGGGAGGAGGGCAGGTTTTTGAAAAAGGGATGGTGTTATTTCCTGACCTTTTTAGGCCGGAGCTACGGGAGTTCTGTTAGGACGGAATTCAACTCTGACCTGTCCCGGCTGTGTCCACGGCACGGGCTGGGACATTCCGTCGGCGACATTCTGGAGACAGAATTCACAACGCAGGATTTGACGGATGAAAAGGAGAGCGGGCAGGATGCTGTGGGGACAGGAGACTCGGAATGCCGCCAGAGTATTACAAAGGAAGGTGGTTTGGGCGCCAGCGTCCATAAAGTCTGAATGCAGAAGATACAATTTGTTGGAAATGGGAAGGAGGCGGGAAGAGAGATGAAGGATGGCAGAAGTAGCCAACGTGAGAGGTGCTTATTTAATCCTTGCTACCTTCCGGCGGGGGAGGTGGCGCCACTATCCACCCCTCGTAGAGGGATATTTCCAGGCCCGGGACAGTCAGGAGATGGGGGGAGGAGTTTGGACTTTAGTTCAGATGCAACAGGAAGCCACTGGAAGTTCAAGCGGGGGAAGGATACGCTGTGTCATACGTGTCTGTAAAGAGCTGATTCCAGCTCTGTGGAGATGACGGCAGAGCAGCAAGAAGTGGAACATGGAGAACATGACAGTCGCCCAGGTGAGGCGATGGTGGCCGGATCACTGAGGGCAGGGATGGTTTGCAGGGGCGGGGGGTCTTGGATTTGTGATTATTTTGGAGGTAACACTGAAAGTTTTAACTGATAGACTGAAGGCAGGAAATGAAGGAAGGGACAAAGCGAGGGTGATGTCTGGACTTACGGTTTCAGCAACTGGGTGGACAGCGATGCCGTGTATCGAAAGGCACAATACTTGGGGATGAACGAGGTTTTGGCAGGGGAGATCGAAAGTTAAAGCAAGCTTGGTTAGAAGCAGAGACTTGAGAAAGAGAAACGTGTGAGTGTAGACAAATGAGTCAATTGGAAAAGGAGAAAACTTCAAGAGACGAGAGATAAGAGATAAGAAAAAGCCCCGGCAGGGCGCGAGGGGCCGGTCTGCACGGCGGAGGTGTCAGATGGGCGAACCCGCGTGCTCTCTCCCTGTGGGTTTTGCCTCGCTTTGCCTGGATTCACTCTGCCTGTCCCGCTGGTTCCTGGCTCAGGTGCCACCTACCACGGGGACATTCTGGACCCCCCCCTACCTCAGGACCTGTTCCTGCAGATCCTGCAGGAGCTCACCCCATCACTCACAGAGTTGGCCGTGTCTCCAATACAGTCAGTGTCTGTTCCCTGAGCCAGGTGCAAACTTAGGCCCTCAGCATGTGCTTCGTGGTCAAAGACGGAGAGACAGGGGAGACCTGGGCAGACTCGTGGCAGGTGTGCCTCCCAGGGGAGGCCGTTCAGTGACAGGGACGAGTGCGCTGGGACACGGAGACACCGCGGGCTGGAATCGGGGCTTCTGGGCAGGTGAGGGGGGCAGGCGAGAAGGCCCTCGACTCCTGCTCGCTCAGGCTGCACCCTCACCGCGAATCTGTAATGGAACCAACCAGCCCTGTTGGGTCACTTCCCCCAGGAGCGACAATCAGTCAGACTGAGATGGAGAGATTAGGCTGTTTGCAGCATCACACCCATTAAGGCAGGAAAGGAGCTGCTTATCTTAGACAGCTTTTCCCCTCTTCAAATAACAAGGGTTTTCTAGCTAATGATTCGGTGAAACAGACAATCTGATCAATCAGAACTCTTCATTCCCCAGGCTTCTTATTAACTGTGACTTTGTGGCTTTCACAAAGCTTTTGGGAGACTTTAAATGACCAACATTGCAAGCACATGTGTAATTCTGGAAATAGTAATTAAAAACACATTTACTATTAACATGAAATCCCCGTAGTGTCTGGGTTTTGCTTCAAAATAATGGGGGTGGGGACGAGGTATATATAAAACAAAATTGGCCCTGAGTTGGTCATTTTTGAAGTGGGTGATGAGTACGCGGGGGGCCTCTGTGCATGCTGGAGATTTTCTGAAATAAAAAAGTAAAAAGCACACTTATTGAAATTTAGGACAAGCATGATCATACCACCCTACGTGAAGCTAAATTCAGATCATGACACCCCAAAAAGAGCTCTCAGAGAAGGTGAGCTGTGTTCTGTAGAGTTGAGTCCACATCCAAAACGAAATGCTCTTAAATGCCACTTAGGGAGAATTCTTATCATCTCTAAACCTAAAATTACTGAATTATGACCTAAATGACTAAAGTAGACTTTTTATAGAAACATGTAATTGGAGGAATCAACCTTTAAATCTTGTTCGACCCCTACATTAGCTTGACAGCTGCACACGCTAATCATCTGCCCCTCCCCTGAAGCCTTACTGGGGTTCCCACACCCTCCACACCTCTCCGAGGGGGACCCCAGCAAGGGGCACTGGGCTGGTGGAATCCATGGGCTGGTGGCTCAAGCGGCAGGTTACCTGGGCACCTGCTCTGTGCGAGTTTGGTGCTGGACACAGCAGTGACCACAGGGCATCAGGCCTTTGTGCTGATGGGCCTCGGAACCTGGAGAAGACAGAAGATGACAAACATGACCAGTGTCCTGAAGAAATGCAGGGTGTGCTGAGGCCTGACTTATATTCGTTGAGGGGAGGGACATTCAGGCTGGTTTCCGGAGAACTGGCGTTTAAGGATTAAGACCGGAAGAAAGAATCGGAGCTGCCCAGGAAAAGGTGCAGGAACCGGGAAAGGCTTGGCAGAGAAAAGAGGCCTCGAGAAAATCTCTGGAGCGAAACAAAACATGGTTATGTTCAAAAGACTGAAAAGAGCAAAGAGGTCTGGAAAGGTAACGGGCAGCAGGGGCAAGGTAGGCGGGGCCGGAGGGCTGAGGTGGGCTTGACCTTCACCGGGAAAGGACTAAGTAGAGAGACAGGGCTCCACCTGGACTTTTTCAAGCTCGCGTGGACCGTGAGATAGACCATCAGACAGAACGGGAATTGAGAAATGATGGTGACGCGGACTTGGGTGATGGTGGTGGGGATGGAGAAAGTGGGTGGCGAATTTGGAAGTTTAGAAGACAAGCTTGGCCAGGCGTGGTGGTGGTGGAGGTGACGGACAGGAGGGGACGGACATCGAGGATAACTCTTGGACTGGGTGCATGGAGAGGCCACTCACAAGATAAAAAATGACGCTTTAGCCTTTTCACTCTGACCTGTGTCGCTTTGCTACCTTGGGGACCACTCTGGCTCCTCCTCTATGAAATGGGACTAGCCACACCACCAACTCTGGAACTGCCCAGAGGTGTCTGTCCCCACGGTGGCCTTGAGCCTGACAGAACGGGAATCGCTGGTGCCCTGGCCTCGCTCCCTGGACACTGTTCCTCCCTTCTCGGCCTATCCGAACTCCACCTCCTTCTCCAAATTCTACCCCCAGCAGCTCCTAGGATTCCAGACATAACATGGAGCTGGGCTCAAAAAAGCACAACAAAGAGACATCTGTCGCTTAGCCCCGTGTAAGTCGAGCCCCTCCTAGAAGCTCAAAGGAATCCACAAGCCACGCACCTCTGTCTCTCAGGCCCCCGACTCTCAAGGCCCAGAATCTTGTTTTGTGTCATGAACTATTTTCCTTGGGGGAGGCGTGGGGGTTTGATCAGACAAGAGCCTCTGTATCAAACCACTGCATTTTAGTCAGGAGATACCGATCTGGGCAGTTGTTCAATGAGACAGCCAGCAGCTCTGTACTGGGGCCAGCGGCCTGTGAGGACAGCACGCACGGCTCACCTCATCTGGCTGCCCTGCCCAGGCACAAGGAGCTGGGGTGGGGTGGGCGGGGGCATAGGAAGATGGTATGGGAAGGAGGAAGGCGTCTTGATTAGAGATCATCAAAGTCTTCCCAGCACAACAAAGGGACATCACATCCCTGCTGGTCAACTTCCCAGCATCTCCCGTCTACGGTACTGGTCAGTGGTTCAGGGAGGCCACAGCTGCCTGCGGCCATCACCGTGACTAAGAGCCTTTTCAGCGCCAGGGCCATACTGACGACAACCTCTGTTTTCTTAAGTGCAATGCTTCATGGGTCACCGAACCCCAAATATGTGTGATTTTACGTGACCTTCGTGGCCATCCCGTAGCGTGCAGGGCAGGTGCTGTCTGCCCACGTTGCAGGTGAGGAAAGAGGCCGTTTGTACAAGCATCGCTGGACTGTCCTCCGGGAAAGGCTCGGAGCACCAGGCCCTGCTGAGTTCATCAGCAGAACCGTCACACTGGGCACCTGTCACTGGCCCCGATGGTGGAGGCCTCTTCAGGACACACCTGCAGAAGCCCCTCCTCAGCCCCGGTGCCCCTGCTCCAGGCTGA
>NW_006434829.1:4792679-4797808 GCF_000325575.1 Pteropus alecto
CGTCACGGCTCCACTCTGTCCCATCTCTTTCACAGCTCAACAAGGTGGCGCTGAAAAGCACACGTCACAGGCTTTTCCAAAAAATACAGCTTTTTATTGTCTTGGATGCAAATACAGTTTTCGAACTGCTCTGTAGTGTTGAACACGGCGGTGGGGACGCGCCTGACCGCGGGGCACGAGGGCCGGGGCCGGGTGCGGGCCGGCGGCTGCCCTCCACTGCGGAGGGTCTTCCCCGCTTCGCTTTGCAGACCGCGAGGCACACTGTCTCCTAAAGGGGCCCTGACGTGACCCCCAAAGCTCATGACAGAAAAGATGAGCCACGTGCACAATGAACTGAGAAGGCGTGGCGTCACAAAGCGAGCGAGTGGCACGGCTTCTGTCCCCGGGCTGTGTGAACAGAGGCAGCTGCGGCGCGGGGGCAGGCGACGCCCAGCTCCCCTGCGGGAGCACGGCCACACAGCCGGGAGCACGTGCCCCCGGCCCAGCCCTGCATGCCCTTTAACCGCAGGATGTAAACTCTGGAAATGTACGAAAGTTCGGCTTCTCCCAAGCCTCACAGCCCCGACTCCTGAGAGCGGCTCGTCTCTGCTCAGAAACCGGAGAACTCTCCACGGGAGCAGCGCCCGGGGCTGGCTGTGGAACCAGAAGTTTGACTGGGAGATGAAGGTAAATTCTGCTACATAATTGGAAAGGAATTTCACAAAAATAAAATTCCATTCACACACACACACACACAAGCTTGTGTAAGCACACGTGCACACGCACAAAAAGTCACGCTGACACTCAACATAAAGATTCCCTTTTCTTTCTCAAAGGCTGATTTTCCAGAAGGGAAAGGACACTGGGCAAGCTGACTGTGGGTCCTAAGGCGTGTCTCTGCCCAGAGTCCCTCCAACCACAGGAGCCCGCTGAGCAGACCGAGGTCGAGACGGCCGCTGGACAGCACAAACGTGCGCGAGCTGGAGACCCAGGGTCTCCGGTGTTGGCGTCCGGGCTCTGCTGAGTCCCCCCACCCAGGCCCCGCCACGGAAACGCTTTGCAAGACCAAGGCCGACCCACGGTGGGCGGGTTTCCCCTCGTCTCCAGGGAGAGGCAGCTCTTCCCACCGGAGAGAAGGGGCGACCTGACACACTCCCGGTTTGTGAGGGGGCCTCTGGCAGCGGGACAGAGACCATGGAGGGACCAGGTGACCACCGGAGGGGAAGGGACCGCTGAGAGCGGGAGGGGGAGGGGGCGCTGTCCCAAGCCTGCCCGTCTGGAGCCCGTGAGCTGAGGGAGCTGAACTGAGGCGGGGTCCGCAGCACCCGGCCGCTCCACCAGAGCGAGGCCACGGGCAGGCAGACCCCAGGACGGCCCCAGCTCCGCTCTGGGGAGCTCGTCCTGCTAGACGGTAAAAACGTGCAACCCTGGAAACAACAGCCCTGCTGCCCGGGACGCACCCAGGTGGGAAACCAGGCCCGCGACAGAGGTGCAGCCTGAGAGGAAGCTGGGGTGGAGCCGGCCAGGGCTGCATGCAGGGAGGCGGGAGGGACAGACCCCTCCAGGTGGCGTGTCTGCTGGGATCAGGCAATGATGTCACTCACTACCGCACCCCGGCACCACCCTGGGGTCCCACGTCCTCTAAAAATCTGTTTATAGTCCTATCAGCCACAGCAGAAAAACCTTCAGACCTGACCTCTAGAAAGGGGAAGTGGGGTCAGGTCACAAGGACAGGAAGTAGAGAAAGTTGGGCACCCAAGAACACACGGGCGACCACTGAGCACCCCTCCTACAGGCTCTAGGAACACGGCTGCGCTGGGGATCTCGGTGCCCCTGGCCCCGTCCCTCCTCAGCCACACTAACTTCTGACATGGCGACTTTCCCCGTGCCGTGAACAACTGCCACAGAGCTGCCGGTCCGTCATGGGGTCAGGGACCTTCCGAGGGGGCGACAGCTCGTGTGTGACCTGCCTGAGACAGGAGGGACGGGCCTCTCGGCTTTCAGAAAGCCCCACGGTGGCACCGTCCCTGCATCTCCCACTCATTGTGAAAGCACAGGCAGCAGGGTGGGGGGGCTGATGGCACAGAAAGATTTCACAGAAAAACCTGCAGACTCAGGTGCCAGACAGGAGCTTTTTTCTTTTCAGATCAATCTTACTCTAAAGTGTCAGCATTTTTAAGTTTGTTTTATGAGAGTAAGGACAGGAGTTGGGGTGAAAACAAGTGTGAAGGACCCGCAGCCCCCGTGGTCAGCGTCCACTTGAGGCCACCGGCAGAGTGGCCTCGGTACCCCCACATCCTGGCTGGGGACCCCGGCATGGAGGTTGAGGCTAGGCCCTCATGTCTGACCAGATTCATCAGGCAAGATTCCAAAACAAGATCACTTCCAGGACGAGAAACGATTGTGTCTGCAGTAAGAAGAGCAGCTTTGTGGCCTGACAGCCGTGGCGATTGAAGCACCAAGAGAAACGGATTTAAGTAAATATCTCAAAACAAAAACATGCATCTAGTCAACAGTCTGCTGGGATAACAAACACAGACACGCGCACACCCTTCAAAGGCACATACAACCTAACAGCCTTAAATATTTAAAACAGAATCGTGAACATTAACTCAGCAAAAGGGAGAGATGGAGAGGTAGGCCAAAGAAGCAACAGGCCAATTTTATATCCCACAGTATTTTTTTTTAAAGACTCTCAGGAAGGGGTGGGGAGCAAGCTGCTGACTTAGGAGAGGTTCAGGCTGGGCCAAGCACTGTGGCCCGGCGTGGTCTATGAAGGCACAGGATCTGGGAGGGGCCGAGCTCATGACTTTCCACGAGCCCTCATGGCGGGGAACGGTCCGCATCCCCCGTTTTCCTTTGACCCTAGTGGGGCTCGCGCCACGGTGGTAGTCCCCTTTTGAAGGGGACTTCTCATTTACCCTAGGGGGAAAGGTGGGCTCTCTTACCATGTCCCGATGGAAACTAAGGACCAGCTACACAGGGAAGGGACCCGGAAGGCCTGTAAACACGTTTCCTGTGGGGCCTGCGGGGTGCCGCCACGCTGCTCTCGGACAGGGATGGACACCGACCAGGGAGCAGGCGACTGGTCAGTGACCGGCAGCAGAGATGGTGGCAGAACCCCCACTCGTCCTCCATCACCCAAAGCTGAGGTGGGGCTGGCCGCACTCTGAGCACATTCCTCGGGCCTCCAGGAACCGGGGGGAGCCTCCGAATGGATCGGAACTTCAGGAGGTAGCCGTGGTCCCCCCCATGTGGACCCTAGGCCCCCTCGAAGCCCACTCACTCCCAGCCTGCCCAACACTGCCCGTCCCCACCACTGGCAAGGAGGAGAGAGGAAAGCCGGCCGGCGCGCCGGTCTTCACAGCAGGATGACACACCCACGTTCTTCTGGTGCCGGCGCACCCCTCCGAACCCTGCCCACTGCGATTCCCACGCTGGGCAGCCCACTGCCCCCCCGCACAGCCCCCCTCGGATCGACTCCGAGTGCAGTTCCTGTCTGATCTGGGCGCGGCCTAGAGACAGCTGAGGGTGGCTACCTCGGAGTTCTGCCCGTCGACATTCCATCTCTTCCTCCAAACACAGGACAGAACAGACTTTGGGTGTGGAGACATCTTTGGTCCGAGAACTGTTATGGTCTGAGGCTCCCGGGTGAACGATGCAGACGAGATGGCCAGGCTGATGGCAGCACCGTGGAGTCAGGCCTTTCGAGTGCTACCCCCTACGGGCTCCGCGTGTCTCAGACACTGCGGGCTCATCCGAGGCGGAGCCCGGCAGCAGGTGGAGACGACGGAGGAAGGGCCACGCTGCGAGCTCTCGCCCGGCAGGACCCCGGGCTGCGTCTTCGCCGTGATTCTCAAGTCAGCGACGCTGTGGATGCTGCGACGCAATGCCAAGTGGAACTAAACGGTTAGCAGGTGACGACGCCACCCAAGAGGGTTTCCGGGCTGGAGCGGCGGATTGCATCGTTTGCGCTTTCCCTCTCGTCCCGCGTGTATGCACCCCCTCCACTTCTGCACGCACGCGTTCTGGGGGTCCCCAGGCAGCTGACCGTGCTGGGCAATTGTCCACGTCTACCTGCAAGGTCAGAGTCTGGGGAAGGAAGGAACATGCCTGCCAACTGCCCCACGGTGGGCCAGAGCACTACAACTGCCCCGGATGCGACAGACGAGGACCGGGAAGGGACCCTGAAGTTCTCTGGGAGCAGACGCGCCCCATCTACTCCCCGCGCTGGCGCCGGGGGCCCGGCAGAGCACCAGCAGGACAGGACTGGGACTGCGGCGGTCCCCTGTCCAAGCTGTCCTGAGGGCGGGGGAGGTTGTGACTGAGGTCGCTGAGTGAAAGTGTACAGCAAGGGCTTCCCGAAAACGGGCTATTGCTGTTGGCAGGACCCGAACCTGCTTCAGACCTGAGTGTGGTGTTGAAGCGGCCCAGTGGGCCAGCCTCGGAAGGAGGCCCCGAGCCTCTGCGTTGGGAGGGGCGTGGGGCACGGCTTCCTCTCCACGGCAGGGAAGGGTCTCCATGGCACCTTGTGCAGCCACACACCCGCCAGGCGCTGCTAAGACTCCCCCGATCTCTTGCCAATTCTGGTGACAGCCTTTGTGGCCTGCTCTGGCAGCTGGGACGGGTCCGTCAGGATGGAGGTGGTGGTGCTCAGATGCCGGAGGGTGTTCAGCACCGCTGGAGGACAGGAAGAGGTCGGTGTGAAGACATGGACATGCATGAAGCTTTGAGCCCCACGATGGATGGCACGCACGGTCTCACACACACAACCATCGTGATGGCTCTTCTGCTTGCCAAGCAGGAGGGGCACTAAGCTCGACCTAAGGACAGCAGGGGGTCCTCTGTGCCGAGACCTGGGCACTCACACCTCTCTGCCCTTAAGTTAGCTCCCCAAACCCTGTCTTCCTGCAGATGGGCGAGAATCCCAAGCTCTTCCTGCTCATCCACTAGTGCTAACGTGCCTCTAACTTTAATACATAGGCACGGCTTTCTTGGTTATTATAAGAATTAAACAAAAAAACAACACAGCCGAAAGCACCTGAGACAGAGCCTGGCGAACAGTAAGTGCTCAATTAACGTACACAAGGTCTGAACAAGGTGACGCACGTCACATGCAGAAAGTTGTGGAGAGGCGCTGGGACAGCTGC
>NW_006434829.1:4797880-4801619 GCF_000325575.1 Pteropus alecto
CTGCTGGCAGCGGCGCCTGGGTCTCCTATAGAACTACCTGCAGCTAAGGACCCTCCTCTCTCTGGCACTAGCATGAAGGGTGACAGCCTTTAATCCCACCACTCCCGTGTGGCCACCCCACTCACTTGGCCTGAGGATGGGCAGGGAGCAGTGCTGGTCCAGCCAGGACAGCACGGTCCGGTGCAGCTCCTCCAGGCTGCTGGTGGACACCATCCCCTTGAAGGACTCGAACAGCGGCTTGATGATGACGCTGAACTGCACGGCGCGTGGGTTAAGGGAAAGGTGAGTGACAAGGGAGGCCTGTGACGAATTTCCCCCAGGGCCGCGAAGCAACTGCGCAAGGAGTCGAGAGAGACCTGGACGAGGTGAGCATGCCCGACACTCGCCTGAATGTTTCCATCCAACTGTAACTGACCACTGAGCAGGCCGGAGAAGTCTCTCTGGTCTGGAAAGGGTCCTGGTGCAACGACAAGAACACGACGGTCTCTACGTACAGGTGCTCCCTGACTTACGAAGGGTTACGTCCTGACTTACGCATCGTACGCAGAAAATGCGTGGCACACAGCTAACCCACAGCGCCTCACGCAAAGCCTTTTTATAATAAAGTCCTGGCTATCTCGTGTACTTCACTATTCGCATCCTTTTCACATTATCCTAAAGCTGAACAACCCTAACTCTAACCCTCCCGAGTTGGGGGCCGTCTGTCCTGGAGAGAGCAGGAGGAGCAGCTACTGGCCTAGAGATGTCGCCTTCGTGCCCAGCGCCGACGCGCCGCTCAGTCATACTCTATGCGGCCGCCCACGCCCCCGCGGGCGTGCGCTCAGGGAAGGCACGGGGTCCGCTTTCTGTGACCTGCGCCCGGACAGCGTCCACCGTCCCGCATGCCTCAGCCTGATGGTGAGGAACGTGCCGTTTTACCAAAGAGGTTCTGACACATCCCAGCCGCCAGCCGCCAACAGGAAGGCGTCAGGACCGGAGCTCGGCAACAGGACAGCAGAACAGGGACACCGGAGCTGGAGTCCACCCCCTCTCCGAGAACCACCCATCAGAGCACACACAGGCACCACCTGCCCAGTCAGAGCCTCCATCGTGACGGCTCCTCAGTCCGTCAGACCCACGGCTGGAGGAGGGGAGGGGGCGGCCGACCCGCCACATGCGCAGTCTGCTCAGAGGCACAGCGGTGGCTGGCTGCGGAGCAACAAGGCAGGAGCCATTCCCTGTAAGGGCCCTGCTGACATCTGGAAGGCCAGGTGCATGGAGGCCTTGGCCCCCGAGACAGGCTCGGCCTCTCACGACAGCATTCAAGGCCTGCGGCACAAACTCAGGGAACGGCCTGGAAGGAGCTGGTGTCCAATCTCGGCTCTGCACTCGGGCTTGTGAGCCCGGGTTTCTCATCTGCCGTGCGGATGGTACTCGCCCTCCTCTCTGCTGGGTGCTGGGATGCGTCACACTAGACCCCACCTTCTTCCCACGTTACTGCTTCCGCAAGTGGCATTCTAGCACTGCCTTTTTTTCTCAAGGACCTAGAGAGCAATGCTGGCCCGTTCCGCCTACCCAGAGCCCCGAGCCTGGACAGTCACCAACGACAGCTCCACTCCACATCACAGGCTTGGCCAGTGCCCCGTCATTCAAGGCAGAAACTAGTATTTCCTGTCTTGAACTCAATGACAACCACTTAAAGAATCTTTCTAAAGGAACTAGAGTGTGGGTCTGCTGTTTTGGTGGGTGGCTTGGGATGGGGTGGGGCAAAGAAAACCCAAAGATACAATCCAGAACTTCCAATTCTGCAGGGTCCGGCTCTTCACGTATTCGTCAAACATGTCTGTCATGTGATCAAACTGGCGCCGGGTGACAGGGACTCCCGTGGCAGGGAGCAGCTGCTGGCAGGAGCTGAAAGGACAGGAAGTCACAGGAAGCTTGGAGCAGCCAGTGCAAATTCAGACCCCAGGGGGCCGAACGGGCGGGAGGAGGACACGCAGCCAAAGTGCTGCCACGGAGAGGTGTCCATCAGCACTGAGGCCACAGAGGGTCCTGCGGCCAGTGTGGCCCACACGTGTGAGGGGACGAGGCACCGCCCGGCCCCCGGGCACCCCGCCTCACATGATGGTGGCGTTGAGCTCCTCGATCTCCTCCCGCAGCCGCCGCGCCTCCTCCTGCATCTGGCTGCGCTCCTGCTGCAGCTTGGTGATGTGCTCCATGGTCTTCTGCAGCGTCACAGCGTGGCTGGTCTGCGGGCGGTGGCCGGTCAGAGTGGCACCCCGCATGCCCCGCACGTCCACCCGGCAATGTGCAGGAAGTGCTCGGCCGTCTGTCGGCTCCCGACCCCCGTGCCCCCGGCCGCTCACCAGCTTGGAGTTATTAGAGATCAAACTGTTCAGCGTGTCAAAGCTCATCTTGATGTTGAAGCGTCTCTTCTGCTCGGCTGAAATGTGCTTCATCTGCCGGTTCTGTTGGGGAACTGGCCGGTCACTGCGCCGTGCGGTGTGCTGCAGGGCCGTCTTCTCTCGTCCCCACCCCGCCACCTGCTGCTGACAGCTGCGGGCCGGCTAGAGAACTATACGCAAGGAGGGCCAGCAAGAAGCTGAAGGGCGAGGGCCTGAGACTACCGCCAAAGAACCAGGGATCAACTGCTGCTGTGGCACCCCCCAGCTGCCCACAACCCTCGGGTCTACTGTCCGTTCTTACAGCTGCTGCTTCCTCCCACATGACAGGATCCCACGTTGCTTCCGTGGGCCGGTTAGTGGGTGTGGGTGGGGGGAGTGGGCTTAATCTCAAGGCAAAGTCACAGCCATCCATGCTTCCAGTAGTATGGCAGCCCCGGCGGCACCAGCCACGCCTGTGGCTCTCCTCTCCAGTGACTCTAGTCAGGGGTGCAGCTGTCTCAAAGGTTCCCCGATACTCTCCTCCCTGTTTCCGCATCCTTCCTAGTGAATCCAGACCCGAGACAGACATTTGGTACCTTTAGAGAAGCCACGTGTTTGGGGTCTGCAGTGTATTTCCCTGAGCTGCTGTTCTGGGGAGACTGAGGGCTGGGGCTCTGCTCTGAAGTGCACGGCGAGGCCTGTCCTGAGTTCGGGCCGTCTCGACCTACGAAGAACAGACCATTTGGGGACAGGGCTGGAGAGGTGGGCTCAGCAAAGCTGCGCCAGCCGCAGCCCTCACCCCCAGACCCCCAGCAAGTCCCAAGACTCAGAAACCCATCAAGAACCTCCCACAGAGGCCCCAGAGCAAAAACCAGAGAAATTCTTGTCAACGTCCTAAGGGGGGTGCGTCAGGCCCGGGTGAGGCCTGGCGAGGGCTGGCCGGACATGGAGTGGAATGTGGCCCAGGCTCTGCCAGTCACAGGTCCTGGGGGATGTGGGAGAGTTTTGAGAGGTCTGACGCCTAATGGCCTCCTACAAAGCCACCCAGGGGGACCGGGGTTCTCCGCGGTGCGAGAGGCTCTGGTGCTCACCTCCTGTGGTAAGAACACAAGCACCTGTCCTGCTGTGGTTCGTTTAAACCTTTCGGATACATTTCCTTATGCTTTGTTCAACCTCACCTACACCCAGACTTTTTAACTAAAAATACACAAACTCTTTTACCCACGGAGGACATGATGGAGAGACCGGTAACCCTTGCAGGTAGTGCTTGTCACCAGGATCTCTTGGATGTGTCCCGTGGACCCCCGGGGCCTCTTCTACCTCCCTGTACACAATGCCTCAGATTGGTCCTTCTCCTTCTCTACTGGATCATTCTC
>NW_006434829.1:4801644-4814594 GCF_000325575.1 Pteropus alecto
ACTGAATCAAACTAGTATGCGTCTTCATCTTTCCAGACTGAAGGTCCTTATTCTTCAAAACCTGTCCTCAGATAGGTCCCTCTGTCTGAGCCTTGTAAGCAGCGAGCGCCCTCCTCAGTCCACCTGGGGCAGAGGACGGCTGTTGGCAGAGCTCCGGGAGCAGCCACGCCCGCCCTGCCCGCCCTGCTTCCAACAGGAAGACACTTCTGGTTCACCTCCCTAAGGAGCTAGGTCCTGGTTCCACCCCCACTGCTCTGGGCAAATCATTTATCCCTGACCTCTCAGCAAGATCAAGGTCAGCGCCACCCTGACTGTCTCCCCAGTGAAAGGCCAGAGCGTGGAAACGGGCTGACAGATGTGCAGTGCTTGGATGGGGGGGTGAGCACGCTGGCACGGAGACAAGGCCGATGGCTCCTGCGGCTACAGCAACCCCACTAATGCTTTCTGGAAACTCTCGGCAAGGACTTTTCTGGATCAGATGGGCAGCTCAGAGCCAGGCCTCTCTGAAGGGTGTGACAAGCGATGTTTCCGAGTTCGCTAGCGGTCTACACTGCGGCACCCCAACTACTTCTCTGCTACTGTGGTGGATCCTGCCCCACGCTGAGCACTGCCCTAGCCTGGGCCACTGGCAGGCTTATGAGGCCTCACTGCACGGCCTGTGAGCCTGGGCTCGAGCCCGGGCCACCCCATGGCGGCCTCCCCAGCGCGGGAGAGGGCCTGCTCATCTTGTCCACAAAGTCTCGACTGCTCCGACCAGAGTGAACACTCACTGGCGCCCGCAGCAGGGACCTGGGGACCGCTCCCGTGCATCGGGACCTGCTCGCCCTTCACCAGGGAGTCTTGCCCTGCACTTGGAGAGAAGAGCCGGGACACGGGGGCGGGCTGGCTGCTTGCGGCATGGCCGAGGTCTGTCATCAGGATGCCGCTGTGGAACTCCGAGACTCCAGGAGCCTGGGGAGACACAGGCCAGAGCAGTCACCCCGACCACAGTCATGTCAGGGAAGGCGGCCCAAGGGTGGGACCGCGCTGGAGTTACGACATGGAAGTCTGTCCAGGGCGCCTCACCCCGGTGATGGCAGCGGGCGTGATGACCATACTGGACTGGGACACGGTGGAAGCCAACATCCCTTCTCTCTTCAGAGGGCCTGTCATGATCACTGCTTGTGGTTGTCCGGAAAAGGCAGCTACCACAACGAGAAGAAAGTGGGGGTGGGGGGCCCGAGCTGGGGGGCCCGCTCCTGACACCGGTGCTGAACCCCCAACAGAAACACGACCTTTTGGCTGCCACTGAGACAGCTTTCCTCACCATGGGGCATGGGGGGACAGAAGCACTAGGGCACCTCACATTTCTTTGTAACCTCTCCTTGGAGGAAACAGATTACCCAGGAAATAGAGGACCAGGGCCATGTGTTTTCAGACTGGGTTGAGACTCATGTTAAGAGAGACTAGATTACACATGTAGCATTTCATAAGTTTTTTTCACACAACGTATGTCATGACTACAAGCCTTGGGGACAGGGGACTATCTTGGGGGAGGGGCCACACTCCAGCTTCCCTCCTCGACTCACCTGGGGTGATGCAAGCATTCTTCAGTACCAAGGACACGGGCTCTGGTTTGGGAGCAGGCACTATTTTGGGGGGCTGCTTGGGCCTCCCTCCAGTAAAGGATACAGGTTTGGGGTGCACAAAAGTTAAACGGAGCTGGGGAGGCCCGACGGCTGGTGGCCGGGTGACGGGAGACAGTGCCAGTCCACAGGGGGATGCTGAGGGGGTGGGACGGTGGGTGGTGATGACGAGGCCCTGGCTCTGGCTGAAGGTGGTGGCAGAGGCATCGTGCGTGAGGGTGGCGGAGGCTGTGTGCGTGATGACGACGGGGGCCTTACTGACTCCAGCAAACTTCTGTGGCTGCACGAAGGCGGGTGGAGTTGGGGGGCTCAGGGCAGTGGTGGGAGGAGGGGCTAACGGCACAGCAGGGGAAGCGGGCGCCGGGGCGGGACTGGGAGAGAGCATGGGCACGCTGAACACGGGGAGAAAGGGCTGCGGGACGCTCAGGGGCGCTGCAGAGGGGCTGAAGTCTGCAGGCTGCATAAAGGGGTCTCCAGGCCGGGAAGCACGTTCACAGGCTGGTCTATCTGTGGGGTCCAGGGCGGGGGCTGCGGGGGGCGCAATGAGGCTGTCAGGGAGGCTTACGGTGGGGAGAGAGGTGGTTGGCAGGTCGCTCTCCTGAGAAGGGAAGAGAAGGAAGTGAGGGACAGATCCCGGGGTCGCACACTCGCCCTCACTTTCTAGTGCTACACCCCACACAATGCGACGGTGCCCACCGGGCACCGGGGGTGAACCCTGGACAGAAGGGACAGAGGCGATTCTCCCCTCCTGTGACTGCTCATCAGGGGAGAGGGACCTGTGTCCCCCCAGGCGTTGGTGGGGTCTGGTTTCCATTAGGAACTACACGATAACACAGGGCTCAGACAAAGCGACAGTCTGCACACAGCTGGCTCTCGGCCTGGCAATATCTTGTTTCTGGAGCCCAGCAGGGGTCCCCCGAAAGTCCCTGCCATCTTCTGTTACGGAGCAGAGGCGGCCTGGATCGCAGCTGTTCATGGGTTCCCTCAGGACAGTTTCACGTATCAACTTCTAGAGAGGTCACCTCTTCCTAAGAGGGGACGCTATAAGGAATCAATTGTTCAGATCTCAGTCTCTATAGAAATTCTTCCCAGAGCCAGGTGGAAGAAGATGGGCACCATTCAGAGGGCCCTGTCTGACTTGGCTCTGAAGCCCCAGCACCCGGTAACCAACTTGTGTTGATCGCTGAATAAAAAGTAAAACGAACACACAGAACTCCTTCTCATCAGTGACCCAGGGTTTTGTCCGCTGTCTCAACCACTCAGAGCAGAGCTCACTGCACAGGTTACCTGGAGCCCTGGGCAGGAGAAGCACCCGGCCAGTCTCCCGCCTCATGGACATCCAGAATGCTTTTGGCTAGACTAATTTCCTGTGTTCGACACTGAATCTAGAAACCCCTGGCACTTTGCTCACAACTGCGTGGTTACGTGATTACCTAGCCCTGGCTGCTGACCAGCTGATGACCAGCTCTGTGCCCCTCCCCCAGCTCCCTCTACCTGAGCAGGTGGGCTGTTGGGATCTGGTGTGGGCACTGAGGGAGGCGCAGACAGCATGGAGCCAAAAATGGACCGGCTGGAAGAGAACAGGTCTGAAAGACAACATTGAGGGCTTCTGAGCTCACGGGCCCATCACTTCCTTGAATTAACATGCAAACAAGTCAGGCAATGAACCCCACCTGACCCAGAGGAATGCCAGGCCTGAGGGCATCTCCCCGCTCCCTGAGATAACTCTGCAGAAAGAGGCCCTCTGATGGGAGCCACACATGCTGGCAACTAGCGTGGGCTCAGTACTCCCAGGCCTGGCATTCCCCCTGCTCATACAACGGTGGGAGCTCAAGGACCAGCGCTAACTGCAGGAAACTGTGGGGAGGCGGCTGTGTCGTCAGCGCCCTCTGCTGCCTAGAGGGAGAACGGCTTACAGTGGCAGCCAAGCCGGATGCTCTGAGGCAGCGAGAATACCAATTTCCTTGAGAGAGAACAACGTCCCAGAGAGACTTCCCAGACCTTGTCGTTACAACCAAACAAGGAAGTAGTTCTGGAAAGATTCTAAGTCCTCCCCTGTCCCCTTTCCCATCTGAAAGCTCCCTCTGTGAAAAGGAAACGTCAGCTTTGTCCGGGGCAGAGGCGACGCGGGCAGCCATGCGCTCTGCTCCATGTCCTCACCCTGGAAAGGCTCAAACGTGTCCATGAAGTCCAGGTTGGGCTGCAGGGGAATCAGTCCCGGCTGAATCATGTCTGCGTTCCCCAAGTGTGCTGTAAGAGCCAGAAAGGGGACAGGGCGGTCACTCTGCCTTCTCAAAGATGTAGCTACGCGTGAAAGACCTGAAACGGATCTTCCGGGCCCTGCTCATGTTCTAGATTCTTCCAAAGAGAAATGCAGGCAGCTGGCTGGGATTTCTACCTCCTTGTAGGTTCATGGCCATTCTCCGCCCTCAGAAGGCAAGAAAGAATGTGAGTTTTTGCAAGAAGGGTAAATTGAGTATCGGGAACACATACTCCCAGGAAGCCGTGAGCCGTCATGCAGAGATCACACCCCCTCTCTCGTTCTGATTTTCAGTCTGTAGGCTCTTCCCTGACGGGTTAACTGGACCACAGAATGCCGCCAAGTAAGAGCTCATGCCCAGAGCTGCTGCCGATTTTTTTTTTAGAGTCAAAGGCCCTGTCACTTGGCTAGGCACACATCCTCTGCTAAGGGGACAATCAGAAACGTAAAACTGACCCACACCGACTCCTGCTGTTACCTCGCAGTGGGACATGGGCCTGGCAGCTGTCCAGGCAGGCTCAATTTGCGGTCCCCACCCACTCAATGGGTATGGCCCTCGGATGTCAGTGAGGTTGACCAATCCTTCCCCTTACTGCTTGCCCTACACAAGTGACGTGTAGCAGCTCAGAGATGGCCCTGAGGCGAAGCCTGCTCCAGGTAAGGCCCAGGTAAGGCCTTGCAGGGAAGGAAACCCGCTGGGCATTCGAAGCGGAGGGCCTGGGGGTGGGTTACCTATTTCCCGAGGGTTGGGCCAGGCCACCGGCTGGTGTGAGGAGAGTGTGGAGAAGAGAGTGTCGCTGAACTCGGACATGAGCATGTCTGTGCCCAGCAGCGGGTCCTCCTCCATGGGGACTGGGGTCTTCCATCCATCCCCATGTCTGTGCCAGTAGAGCATGTCATCGTCCTACCACCAACAGAGGGGGAAGGAAAATTCGAAGGGGCGACAGTGGACCCAGAGTTCCCAACCACGTCACGCTTGGGGCGCATGTCCCCTCATGCGAGAGCGGCAGGGGCTGCTGCAGAGATGAGGCGCGTGGTGGAGAGAGCGGGAGACGCCCCCTCCAGCCCCCGCCAGCAGAGAGAACTGTCTAGACCTCGGCCCTTCACGTGCCTCGTGTCAGAGGGGATAGCTCCTCCTCTGGCCAGACAGTCCGTGTCCCCACCACCTTCTGCTGCCAGGCCACCCAGTCATAGCTATTTCTTGTCCAGGGGGGGTTGCCATGAGGGTCCTCACAGACCCGAGCTCACTCACCTGGGCCAGGATGGAGAGGTCCTCATCCTTATGCTGCTGTAACTGGAGGAAAGGGGAGGCAAGGCGGTCGCCCAGGGCCCCGGGAGGGGACGAGGCCCTCAGCCCCTCCTCCCTAACAGCGCGTGAACCCCAGAAGCATCAAGGCCTCTTCTCCCTAGGAGGCGGGCGGGGAGAGGGATCTTGCTCCCTGCTGTCCCCAGGCTGATGCCGCACACAGAGGAGATTCCCAACCGGTGTTTGTGGGACAAAAGGCCCCGTTCGTAGCTGGAGGAGCCGACGGCAGACGACACGACTGATGCGGGCCCATCCCCAGGCGGCTGTGAGCACACGGTCTCATGGCCAGTGTTCCGCCCACGGGGCCAGGTCCCCTCCCTACGCCACGGACATGCTCTTTTTGGAGCTCAGACAGATACCCTTTTCTTGAAGTAGGTTCTCCACTTGTGATACTCCCGGATCACGAACTCAATGCGGCTTTTCCAGTACTTGCCTTCGGTGGTGATGGCCTGTGAGAGAGATGAGGTCAGAATGGAAAGCGGCGTCTCGTTTGATTAGCAGGAGCGTCTGACACTGGGCCGTCAGTCAGTCGCGGGCACTGCATCTCAGAGGACCCTAGCCCGCGCCTACGACGTCATTCACAAATATGCCCCCTCTCCTGTGCTACAAGGGGTCTCGAGCGGATGATGTACTTTCGCCTCGTGACCTGCAGTAATGGGGGGCGGGGTGGGGGGTGATGGCAGCACGGGTCCTGAGGGTCTGGACTGGACGGGGTCAGACAGAAAGCATGGGCAGCGAAGTCAAGAGCCCTCCGTCCTGGGGCTGAGGAGCCCTGCAGAGACTCGGGGTGTTAGCCGGATGCCGTCCCCAGCAGCGCTACGGCATTGTCAACAGATCAAACCAACGGTCGATCACAGAAGTTCTAGGTAGAAAGTGACTTCCAAGAGCATCTAGTGACAGGGAAGTCACAACTGCCTCTGAGAGCCCACCTCACTTTCGGAGCCTTATCATATCAAAGTCGTACATAATTTCACCTAAAAATACCTCCTGTTTGTCTCTGACAGTGAAGAATCTTCACCATGATTAATATTATTACCAGTCCTGAGAAAACTATACTCCTTACTATGTCTCCTACCAGATCACGTCCAACTGCTCCAAACTGTCTTTCATTAGGTTACTTTCCAACCTCCCACCCCGCTTCATAAAAGCCGTGTTTGGACCAGATTAAAACAATGCGGAGAGCGAAAGGGAAGAAAGCCTCTCCGCTCCTCCCGTGCTGGCCTCGCCTCCCAGAGGCTCCCACTAAGAAGACGTTTCTGAATAAAGACACCAAACTGCTGCTGTGCAACTGGCTTCGTTTTCATTTACTATTTCTTCGACATCTGTCCAGCCAGTATATGAAGACCCTGAGGTCATTCTTTAATTGTTAAAGACATCTGCCTTGGAAGGAGCCCCAATCCCACCCTGTTGACTGCAGAGAAATGTCGATGTCACGGGAAAGTAGAGGGCTAAGTCCAGCTGGAGAGCCCCTTGTCCTTGGGCCAGCCCACTCTGCCACTCTGAGAGGGAGAGCCTCTGCAGCGTGTCAAGCCACCTGCTCCCGACGTTCCCATCACTTCCCGAGGTCACCACAGCTGACGGGACAGCGCAGCCCCAGCACCCTTCCCTTTGGTCTCCCACTGGGGAAGCCGACCCTCGCTCCCAGCCTGGGGTAAGTCGTTCCCTGAGTGAGGGCGAGTCCCTTTCCCAGCCAGCGTGACCACGTGCCAAGTACCTCCGGCCGGCGATGCTCATCTACTTCAACAGAGCCATCCAGCGGAGTGACAAAGTGGCACACAGGATTCTTGCGCTTCTCCAAATCTGGGTGGAGAGAGGGTGAGACCTCAACACTGCAACGAAGACCCCTGCAGAGCCCTGCCCCTCTGTCCATGCCCCTCCCCTCAGGGTGGGACCCTACGGTCTGTTCTTTCTTCTCCTTCCTTTGGAAAAGGAGATTTCAGAGAAATAAACGCATCCAGGTTAAAGGGAAAGAATCTGTCAATAAAATGCGGGTAACGCAGGGAGTCTGGCTCATCCGGACGAAGGCCAGCCTAACTCGAGGTGGCCTGAGCACGACCATCGCCTGCATAAGTCACTGAGTCCCCACATCCAAGCCAGCTGAGGCAAAGCAAGGTCTGGGTCTGCATCTTCTCAGACTTGCTGAAATGGGAACTGTTCCCTGACCCTTCAGATGTCACCTCTCTGCTACACCCTTCCCGATTCCCCTGAGAAGCACGAACCCCTCTGTCTTTACCCCTCTGTCTTTACGGCACTAGGCCCCAGGGTCTATCATAATAGTGGGTGTGGCGTGTTGAGAGCAAGCAGCTAACACGTGCGTCTCCTGCAGACCACAGGCATCTTCACGACGCAGACCACTTGGTTGGCTCCCTGTGTCTGACGGCCAAGAAGTGTTCGGCTCGTCACTAGGACCTTGCCTGGTTTCCCTGTCTCTGTGGCTGCCCGAGAGAGGCTTCTCTTTGAGGCACATGTTCCGAGAGCAGGAGCTGGGGTCCGAGGTGCAAAAGACTGCAGGTGGAAGAACCTGGGGGGCCACCCCCCACGCAAGGCTTCGGGGTCCCCGCAGCCTCCTGCCCCGGCTCGCGGGAGGCCCCGGCTCGCGGGAGGCCCCGGCTCGCGCCGCACTTACACTGCATGTACCACGCCCGCCAGATGGCGTTGTTGAGCCGGATCTTGTCCCTCCACTGGAGCTTCAGGCCCTTGAAATTCTTCCACTTCGGAGACACCAACTTCCCACTGAAAGGCAAGAGCAAGAGGGGAAACTCAGGGGTCCCTCTGAAAATGAAGCGAAGCCAAAAAGTGACACCCAATCGTTCCAGGTCCCCAAATTGTGGATGAACCCATTACAAGCCACAGGATTTCTTCAAAGTGACGTGGAGCAGGAGGGGTTGGGGTGGGCGTGGTGGTGGCGATGGTGTCAGGGCGTGGAGGGAATGGGTCTGGCCAGGGTTAACTGTCAGAGCGGATCAGGGGACATAGGGTTCACCGTCCTACTCCGTCTACTTCTGCATGTCTAAACTTTTCCGTAATTACAAGTTTTTAAAAAATCTGTTGATTTTGCAATAGATGTGAGTATCGAATCACATTGTACACTTTAAACTTACATAATGTTATATGTCATTTATACCTCAATGAAGCTGGGGGAAAAAAAGAAGAAAGAAATCTGTCGACCGCTGAGTGAGAGCCAAGTTCATTTTACCTGGTCTCAGTCCACCCCCTCTGCCACCAGTCCTGAGGCTCTGACCGTCCCAGCACCCAAATGTCCCACTGGCCTTAGAACCTGCCGGGGGGGCCTCTCCTGTCTCCAGGCCTCCGCACACGCGGTCCTCACTCCCTGTGGAGCTCCCTGTGCCCCTGGCCACCTGCTCGTCCTTCAAAACGCTGCTCAAACGCCATCTCCTCCCAGCCGGCACCGGGCTCCCAAGGACGCTGCCAATTCCTTCCGGTTCCCTGAGCACTGTTCAAACCCCAAAGACAGCACTCGCCCACAGCCCACGTAACAGCGCCTGTACCCACACCGTCCTCCACTAGGCTGCAGCTCCGTGAGGAAGGACCCTTTCGTGTCACCCGCCGTAAGCACCTAGCACAGAACTTGGCACAAAGCAGGGGTTTATGTAATAATTCTTTGTTAACGAGCTAAAGAGCCCTTGCGAAGCAAGCTAACAGCAGGCAAAGAACACGCCCTGGTGGCACAGCCTTCTCAGACAGTTCAGTTTTCTAAGGGCTCTGCCAGGAGCCACATCTGTGCAGCTGGCAGAGGGTTTCCCTTTTTCAGATGGCTCAAGATAGGCAGGGCACTATTTTTGGTCCGGGTCCTCCTGACCACAGGGCACAGCCCTGCCCCTTCTCCCGAACCCACTCAGAAAGCTCACGTGACGAGCAGAGATGTGCCAACAGTCACAACAGCTGAGGTCTTCAATGACAGCGCCTGAACAATAACCTTACCTGAACCTGAAAAGCTGGGTTACAAAGCACAAGGCCTGGCTGTGTACCTGACAAAACCTCATGGCTCCCCCGACCTGAGCCAGCACCGAGCCAGGCTGGGAACCACGGCACACTGGCCAGAGGCTGTGATCCCCACAGTGAAAATGTCAGAGCACATCGTCTTAGAAACTAAGGGACACGCAGCAGCAATCTCAGCTCAGAGGGTCAGGGGCTTCGAACCAGTCACACGCCTTCTTCTTCCTGTCTCTCTCACCCAGGTACTTCCACCCCCCGGTCCACAGCCGGCAGCCAGGCATTTCAGAGCCTCTGCTGCGTAACTGAGTCCTGACTGGGAGCTTTATGGTCGCAACTTTTCTGGCACCTGTTTCTTGGGCGAGAATAATAACACCGCCTCCAGAGTGTGTTAATAAGGATTAAATGAGGGCACACACGACACACAGAATGGTGAACCCTGAAGCAAAATATAAACGTAAGATATTAATAACCACCTCCATCATCTAGATTTATTACCAAAAGGCCCGATTTTTAACACCTCCTGACTTGAAAAAGCCCTCTCTTTTGTGTGTGTTGTAACAAGGCTCTTCCTCCTCTACAGGAGGAAAGAGGTGACACCCAGGTACCACTCTCAATGCCAAACACAGACCTAGGCAAAGGTCCAACCTGAACTTCACGCCGCTGCAGAACCATCTGCCTCTCATTTACTCCTTTGACGAGCTCACGCTTAGCGCGTGTGCTAAGAACTAAGGACAGGGACAGATGCGACAGATGAGGCCCCCTGCCCTTGTGGAGCATCCAGGTCGCTGAGGCACGAGTCCTGTCTACGTGCTGAGTTGCAAAGAGGAGCAGAGGGCCATGGGAGCACACGGTCAGCATAAGTGGCCAGTCTGCGCAGTCAGGAGTGGCTTTCTGGATGAAATGACATCCAAGCTAAGGCCTAGAGGATAAGGAACCTTTAGCTGAACCAAGGGCAGGGAGGCAACGTCCCTTCTGGCCTGTGACAGCCCTGAGGTGAGCAAGAACACGCTGGTCAAGGTGGCGGGAAACACCCAGTGTGGCTGGAGCCTGGAGGGTGGGGGACAGGCGGGGTGCTTCTAGACCAGGCTGGGGAGCAGATACCTACCAGAGTATGGCAGGTCCCATGGTTTGGCAAAACCAACCCTCTTTTCCTCCTCAGCAAGGTCTTTCTGCAACCTGACATGTAGCCGGCAGGTGGTTCCAGGAAAAAAACAACAGAAAACAGAAAACAGTCCCTACCTCTTTATTTCCTTAAGGGGGAAACCTGTCTCCCCCAAATTTTCTATAAGAGTCAGTTTCCTCACATTGAAGCCCAGATTCAAAGGCCACTTCTCTGTCATGCATCCAGAGATGGCTGCGGAGGACAACAGCAGAAGGGCTATAAAGGGACACTGAGGGCTCCTGGGAACAGAGCCACCGTTGGTGCCTCGTAATGTTTGGAGAGAGCTAACCACTGGGCTTAAAAACAAACCAACCTCACCCCTGCTTTGTTACTGAAGACAAAGGGGGGAGATGCGAGCACACGAGCATCTTCTCGGAGAAGTCGGATTACGCATACAGCTTCAATTACGCACAACGAAGCATAGATACAGAGAGATCAAACCCCATATGCTGGAAACCAAACGGACAGGGAACATTTTGGGGTTCTCGTCATCTTCCTCCTTGCTCGCTGAAATGTTCCACTTTTCCTTGATGTTTATGTCGACAGAGGCTGGCGGATGGGGAGGCCTGTCCTAGTCCAGGGCTACCTGGAAGAGCCTGGGAAGGCAGTCTGGGGTTCAGTTATAAGCTACTTCCTGAGCTTGATCAACATTAAAGGCAATATTTTAGCCAGAATCTGCTGACTCTTTTTTATTGTGGTAAAATGCATATAACACAAAATTTACCATTTTAAAACGTACAATTCAGTGGCATTAAGCACTTTCGCAATGCTTTGCAACCACCACTGCTACCTAGTTTTAGAACTTTTTTCATCACCCCAAAAGGAAACCCTATCCCATTACCTGCTTCCCCAGGCCCTGGCAACCAGGAGTATACTGTCTGTCACTTACGAATTTGTTTCTTCTGGACATTTCATATAAACGGAATGACAAAACGTGTGGCTTTTGTGTCTGGTTTCTTTCACTTAGCACAACATTTTCAGGGTTCGTCTGTGTCAGAGCAAGAGGCAGTACCTCATTCCTCTTTAGGGCCTCATCATACTGCGCTGGATGGGCAGGGCGCATCGTTTACTCTTTCATCCACTGATAAACACCAGAGCCATTTTGCCTTGCGGTTACAGTGCACGGTGCTGCTGCGAAGCGACTCGTTGCATCCCCAGTCAGGCCAGAACTCCGGCAGGGGAGACAGGTCCAATTACTAAGCTGGCTCCGGGGCCATAACGGTGGGCAAAACCCACGGCGAATTTTGTGGGAAGGCAGGTGGATGGCGGCCCACTAACATTTTACACGTGTCCCTGTGACTCTCAACTCCATGCTGGGAGTCGATCCCCCGGGCCGGCCTGCACACGGGCTCAGACATAGCGGAAGGCACCCAAGTGCAGGGCTGTTTGTGGCAGCAAAAGGCTGGAAATGACCTAGATGTTCATCAGAGGGGAACCGTTTAAACTTGCGGGAGACCCGCACAGGGGGGGCATGAGGGGCAACCCAACAACACACGCTTACACGTGCCGACACACAGCCAAGATCTGCAGGATGCGTCAAGTGGGAAAACAAGGTGCACATACACATACAGTGTGGCCACCATCAGTACTTTTAACAGGGAGATACACGCACAGACACACAGGCAGGGTGGACGGGAGGGGCAGGAAGACAGCCGGTCGGTCTCAGGAAAGGTACACAAGAGACAGGTAACAGTGAAACAGTGACTTCCTTTCCGAGAGCTGAATTAAGGGATTCGGTTGGAGGCTTAGTTTTCACCATTTACTGTTTTATGTTATTTTTTTACTTTTTTATTTTTTTAGGCGAGGCAATCCTTGGTTGACCTCACAGATTTCAAGGACCTTGTCAGCTTACAATCTTTTATTTTTTAAAATTTTTTTATGCCTACAGCACCTGGTCTTCCTAGGTGGTCTCCCATCCAAGTACTAACCAGGCCCGACCCTGCTTAGCCTCCGAGATCAGACGGGATTGGGCTTGTTCAGGGTGGCATGGTCGTAGACTGTTTTATGTTATTTAAATATAACATAGGCATGTATTATTCTTTTTTTTTTTTTAATAAACAAAGGAAAAAGACCAGATACAGTCCCAGCCTTTTATAGGGCTTCTAGTTAATTGGAGAAGACAATGAATCACATGAACAGATGTAAAATTTGTGCAAGTCAATTTTGTGCACCGGATCCAAACGTGAGGATAATGGCTACTAAGTGGTTCCTCTAATGAGTGAGTGGATGGATAACTCAGGCTGGTCTCTTCCAGGACTCTGATGCTTTTTCTTCAAAGGAGCGGTCTCTAGGATCTGGGCCTGGTTCCACAGGCTGTTAGGAGCCAAAACTAACAGGCTCCAGACGGACAAAGGTTCATTGTGGAGCCAAGACACGGGGCGCAGCCACAGGAGAGGGGGGCAGGAGGGCACCGCCTGGAGCCGTGGGCCCTGCCTTGGGCAGCGGCCCAGTGGAGGCTCCTTCCTCCCAGAGGAGGCCTGGGAGGTCTTCAGGCCCTGCTCCCATGGCCAGGCCAGGCGTGGGTCCTCCTCCTGTGCCCAAAGTTCATCCTCCTCGTGAGTCACTTGGTGTCTTTTTTTTATTCAAAGATGAGTCCTGTCGGAGAGGCAGGCTCTGGGGGTGATGGCAGCAAGGCAGGAA
>NW_006434829.1:4814628-4822270 GCF_000325575.1 Pteropus alecto
GAGCGCGCGCCTGTGGTGTGTGTGGGATGGGTGCGGGGTATGTGCACGTGTGTGATGTGTACGTGGTGTGTGTGGTGTGTATGTGGGTGTGATGTGTATGGTGTTTGTGTGTGGGTGTGAGAGAGCACACCTGCCAATGTGGGTTTGCTGGTGTGTCTAGGTGTGCATCTGCCCACGTGTGTGAGCAGGTTCGTGTTTGTCTGTTTTACGTGAAAAGCAGGGTGTAACTGTTTTCATGACCATCAAAAATCAGAGCAACCGACAGAGCTGCAGCCGGGCAAAACTGGACTAGCTGCAGTGGTGACTTCCCCTTCACCCTGCTGCGGACGCTGGTGACCTGTGTCCTTGCCGGGAGCATTCCCTCCTGTGCTCTGGCCTTCCACCTGGGGACGGACACTGCCATGCTGATACTGTTTCCAAGCAAAGGAGGAAATACAGTGGTTTCCATTTCTGGGCAAGTGACACAAGCTGTCCAAGCCCCACCTTTGGTGAAATGATGACAGAGTCCACCTGACAAGGGAGCCGGAGGATTATAAGTAGGTGTGAAAGGACCAGGCGTGGCAGAGCGAGTGCCAATTAAAGCCGGGGCATGTTCCTGAGTTTCAGTTGATTCTCGGGCACATTCCTGAGTTTTGAAGCCTGGAGTTTCCTGTCAGGTTCTAGCCATAACTGGACTTTCAGGCAGGAGCAGGGGTGCTGGGCTGGGCACCATTAAAGTCATAGTCATACATTTATTTATGAGTAACTTTGACTCCAGAGCCTCAGGTACTCCTGACTCCTCAGGACTGGGGACAGGACAGGACTTATAACAGGAATGGGTGGTGCGTCACTTCCATTTATTAATATTTGCTAAGACATTTTAATAATTTGTTAATAAATTTTAATGCTTAAAAAAAATGTGTGTATTAGCCATGTGTCTCCTTTATAAACTCTGCCCTTTATCTTTCTCAAAGTATTTTGATTTACAGGAAGTCGCAAAAAGCAGTGCAGAGCCCTGTTACCCTTCCCGGCTTCCCTGTGGGGCATCTCCTGTGGCTGCCGCGCAACCTCAGAACCAGGAAATGGGCTTTGGGGCACTACTGCTAACAAGACTACAGAGCTTATTCCGTTTTCACCATCCGTTGAAATGCTAGTCGTTTTTTTCTTGCTATTTTATGTTGGTAATTCTGTAATATTAAGGCTATTAAGTGATGTTTATGCAAATGTTTCCCCTAAGTTTTTGAGTTTAACTTCTTTTTATTATAGAACGTCTTTGAATAAGTAGGTTATATATTTGTATAGTCCTATCTACTGGTCTTTATGATTTCTTTTATTGCTTCCCTGCCTGCCCAACCACCCCATCCAGAGATATACTTTTCATTCTAAACTCTTTTTTAGCTTTTTGTCTTATCAATTTTTAAATAGATCACATACCCACACTGAAAGAAAAGTCAAACAATACAGAATAGTACAAAGAACAAAAGCAAAGTCACTGCAATTCCACCACCTAGAAATAACCGACATTAAATTTTGATGATAATATTGGGTAGGGAAGAAATAACCTTAACCAAAGAGAAGTCTGGCCTTTGCCCTCAGCTCCTGGGAGGTGACCTCCAGGCCCCTGGAATGTCCTGCGTCTTTGTTCGCTTGGGGGTTTGGACCACAGGACAGCCTTGCGATGTGATCTGCCATGGGGGCTTGAAGGCTTTGGGCCACAAGGTATCAGGTCCGATCTCCAGAGGGTCTCCAGGAGACTAAAAGCCAGCCACAGGGCAGCCATACAGGGCAGCTGTGATCCAGCCGTAAAAGCCCTGGTGCCACACACTCCGATGAGCTCCCTGGTCGGCAATACCCTGTGCACAGTGTCACACATCGTGGCCGGAAGGAGGTAATGCCATCCGGGAAGGACAACCAGAGCACTGCCACGGTCCCCTCTTGGACTCTGCCCCATGCATCTGATTCAGTTTGAATCTTCCCCGTAATAAGCTGTCACTGTGACTCATGTACCAGCTTTCAGTGAGTCTGAGTCCTGTCAGACAACTACTGATGCTGAGGATGGTTTTGAGGCGCCCCGCAACTTGCAATAGGTGTTACAAGTGAGGGCGGCCTCGTAGCCTATTCTAACTTTGTAGTTGGCCCCCAAGTCCTTGCAATATATATTTATCTAATCATATATATTCATATAAATATGTGAATAAACAATATTTAAAAATGTGGGATTATAATTTTGTTTAACCCAGTTTGCCCTTTCAGGTCACAGACATCTTATGCCAATAAACATAGTTTTACATTTTATTAGCTATAAAATATTCTACTGTATATATTTATCCAATCTACTTAACTATTTCTCCATAAACATTTGTTCATATTAATGGACACAAGCTGTTTCTATTTTTCACTATTATAAACAATGCTATGGTGAACATCCTGCTTACATTTTTGTGCAATTACATAACCACTTCTGTGAGATAAATTCTTAGCAATTGGAAAGCTAAATCAGAGGGTATGCATACATTTATAAGTTTGTTATAGCCAAATAATTTTTCAAAGTTCACACTAAGTAACAGTGAATACTGCCTATTTCCCCAAACCACTACTTGTATTAGGTATTAATGATGTTTGCTAACCTGACAAGCAAAAATTTAGTTCACTGACTTTTTGGTTCCCACTTATTAGTATCTTTTCATGTGTATTAGCCATTGGATTTTTGTTGTTGTTAACTGTCTGCATATCTTCTGCTCGTTTTCTACTGTTTGAGAACTCTTAATTTGGTGGGAATGTCTGCAGCGCACATGACAGAGTTGATATGCCTGTCTTGACTATTTATCTTTTCCTTGGCTATTTATGGTTTGTTATGGTTTGGTTTTTGCTCTACTTAACTCTTCAATATATGGTAGGTTTTTTGTTGTTATTTTTAGTAGAATTTTTTCATTCACATAGTCAAAATTTTAAAGTCCTTTCTTTTACCTCTTTTTGTGTCATACTTAAAAAGTCTTTTTCCACATCAAAATTGTGAAAACACTCGTCTACATTTTCTTCTAGTTTATTTACTGCCTCACTTTTACATAGATCTTCCATATTTTCATAGCTCCACTTTCTACATTCGACTCTTGACTCCATCTGGTGTAATGAATGATACTGGGATCCCACTTTACCCGATGGTTCCTATCTACTTACTAAATGACCCACCTTTCCTGACAGACTAAAATTCAGTCTTCATCATACACCACGTTCCCATATATGTAATTGGCACCACTTCTGAAGACCCTACTTATTTCGGTGTTTTGTGTATATGTTTTTAATGGTTTCCCTTTTTACATTTAACTCTGATTTATCTAGGGGGAAAATTCAATTTAGTTCTTCACACAGCTCACCAAAATAAATTCTAACCAGCTAGCTGATTGGCTCATCTTCTCCCACGAATTTTTGACACTTCCATGAACATATATTACAATAGGGTCTGTTCTAGGGCCTCGTGTAGCACTGATTCATGTCCAAACCTGTGCTAGTGCTATACTGACTTAATAATTATAAATTGTGATATACTTTATTATCTAGGTAAGATTAGTCTCATCATTTTTTAAAACAGATTTGAGAATTCTTGCCTATTTAATCTTCCATGTGAACTTGACAATCGTGTTGTCAAATCTCAAGAGTAAACTATTTTCATATTTTGATTGGGGCTGCACTTATAAATAATGTGGGCAGCACGGCCCAGACCAACTGGGTCATGCCCATCCTAGGCCAGAGTGTGTTTTTCCACTTATTGAAGCTACTTACCTTACTTAGAGAACTCTGAAGCTATCTAGTATTCTATAAGTTTCTTCATACGTGTCCTTCACATTTCTAATAATACTTTTATTTACATTTAAAAATAACGTAAAAAGAAAATATAGAAAAAGAAACCAGCAAGACCAACAAAATCACATAGTTACACGCCCAAACACAAGCACTAGCCACATTTTATTATACTCAGCGCAGCCCCACCCAGCTGATATCCTAACCGCCACCCTCACCTGGTCCAAGCAGCTAAGCCACAGATACAAGTGAGAGGTTTCTACCTACCATATTTAGTGCCAGGAACAAACAACCCGCAAAGAATACAGCCTTTCCCTAGCACTTTCATTCACTGACGGGAAAAGGTAATTAGTAGGTTCAAATATTCACTAAGGTTAAGATTTTTTATGTAAAGAATAAAAAAATCCACCCCAGTGCAAACACCTGGTTTAAAGAGGAAATAAACTAACAAAGGTCACAGGCCAGAATACATATGTGGAGCAGGGACGACAGAAACCAGCTACCAGAGATGTAATGGAAATAGAGCATGTTTGCAAATGTTTCTGAGTTCCTATGAAGATTGGCAAGAAATAAGTTTGTTATTACCGCCATTATTAGTCATTTTCAAGGCACTGCCAGCTACATAACCTACTTAAAAGGCAGAGAAATCTGAAGCTGTCCGATGCATTTCAAAGGATAAGGTTAACACTCTCCAGGTAGCCAAGACCTATAAATAGGCTTTAAAAGCATTGGCTCCTGTTCTAAAAGTCAACTTTGACTATTAAGGAAAACCCATGGAATCTGTTCGCTACTGAGTTTGAAACTCCAACCTTGACTTTGACGATAACTAGGATCACAGTGACAATATGGTAAGTTATCTAAAGTCAGTATGGGTGCATCTATCAAATTCTAACCTTTCTGGGGCCAGGAGCTGGAGCTAGTAGTGAATTCTGTGCAGCACTTATGACAATGCCCTATGTAAAATGGTGCTTAACAAAGGGAATGAGTTGACAATAAGGTTGCATGTGGGCCACATGCAGCATGAACATTGTGGCCAGATTAATCTGGCTGAAATACCACTTTCTTCATACACTATCCTGATTTGGCCACTCAATTCTTTTATTAAGCACTGTTCTTGATGCTAAAAATAGAGCAGCAAACAAAACCAAGTCTCTAGCCTCATGGAGCTTATACTCTGCAGGGAAAGACAGGTAAACAACCACATATGTGCTATCACGAGTACTCAGCGGTATGGAGCAAAAGCCGGGTGGAGAGGGCACTGGGAGGTGCTATTTATATAGGGTGATCTGCGAAGGTGACGTGTGAGCTGACAGGAGTGAGGGGTGGGGAGCACTGACACGGATGGATCCCGGCTTCTGCCTCAGCAAGCCGACCAAACTGCTCTTGCCCAAGACACTCACTGATAACAGCCGCACTGTCAAATCCAAGTCACTTTCAGATCTCATCCCAACAGAGGTCCCTGCAACATCTGACGCCTCTCCCTGGTCCCCATGCCTCAGCCTGCTCCTGGCCTTCTGGTCTCGCTCCCGGCCGTCTGGCCAGGCCGTCTGGCCAGGCCGTCTGACTTTTTTCCTTGCTCCTGCTGGGTCTCTCCTCAACCAGCTTTCCCCCGACCGTCCTGCAGCCTCTAACTCTGGTGTCCTCGGCTCTTCGTGCTCCCCTCCCCCCTTCTGCTCCCTTCCATGCGTGTCCTCCAGGCTTGTACACTAGCTGTCCCGATTCCTCTCTGGGCTCCTCCCCTCTTGCCTCCTTCCCACCCAGCAAGCCGGAGAACCCCTGACATTGCATGCTGTTCACACTGCTCCCCGGCTGGAATGCCCTCAGAGGTCCCCTGAATAGAATCCCTAAATATTCCCCAGGGTCTGCACACATTGGTTCTAACAAGAACCTCATTTACCCGACTGATTCCATCTTCCAAATAGTAGCATCCAGCAAGGACCCTCCTGGGTAGATTTGTTACTATGCCCCTCACCACACCCTGCACTACCACGACCCACCATCACCCATTTACGTGTCCGCTGTCTATGTCTCCACAATTGGACTGCGTTTCCCATGGGGCAGTGACCACGCCTGCTCTACTTAGCAATACCCGCCCGTGCCCAGCACAGTGTCCCCAACATGTGTAGAGTGAACTCCAGAACGAAACTCCGATGTCCCTGCTGCCCACGGACCCCTACTCTCCACGAGAACAGCCCCCGCTGGTGGGCCTTGCCCCACCTCGCGCGCTGCGCGCCTCGGGGCTCTGCGCTGAGCCCGACCCTCCCGCGGGGCCTCTGTGAGACCACGCTTAGGTTCTTCTCGCCAAACTCCAGACAAGCCCATGGACGTGTTCTCATCCATCTGGTCCTGGTCTCTGTTCCCCCATTCCACCCCCCTTCTCCCCTCGACCGTTTAAAGTCAGATGACACATCTTCGTAAACTGATGAGCACTTTTTCCAGGTTTGCTTCACTTTAGGGCACACAAAGGAACAGTATGGACGAAAAGGAATCGTGTAATATATTACGAACTGAACAAGACTAGACCAGGAGCCGGGATCCAGCACCACAGTCCCAGTGCTGCTGTGAAACAGCAGTGAGACCTTCCGTGGGTACCATCTCTGTTTGACAGTGACTTCCTCTCCCTGGCCCCCAGTTTCTATTTTTTTAGATGAGAGACCTGAACTAGCGTATCCCAACTTCCTTTCCAGTTCTAAGGGTCTAGTACTGTACCCGTCCCCAAAAAGGGAGACACTGGCCCTAAAGAACACAAATGAGAGGTACCCAAAATAGCAGTGTGTTGCGGTAACACCACCTGCCATTAAGCAAAAGAAAGAGTAGAAAGATCTGTAACTCTCCCGCCATCACCACGGACTCCTGGCTTATCTCTGAGGAAGGAGATTGAAAAAAGCATACAAACCAATAAAAAACCTAGTACAGCCCTCCTCACATAATAAAAATGCCAAAATAAAATCTGTTTTACCTTTGCCTGCTAAAGATGATTTCCCTTCCATCTGCTACTGAGAATCAGCTGTCGCCCTAAATCTCTCCCTCGTTTCATCCTCCTCCCAGGCTTGTTAACCTTCCAAGTGGCAGAGGAGTTTGGGACGGGCAGGAGAGCTGGAGACCGACCCACTAAATCAAAGGCAAGCGAATGGTCTTGGTCAGACGGGACGCTGTTTCAGAAACACAGTCTCTACGCAGATCCGATTGAGACGGACCCCCTCTGCGGACACTGTCTCCCGAGACACAGGAACATATTACTTTATCTGACTCAAAATACCTACCTCTTTCTCTTTGTGATGTACAAATTTTCACTATGTCCTTTCTGTCAAAAGCAACAATTTGTTATTCATAAAATCACACTTAAAAACAGCAGTGGAAGATGAAGTTTCAGTTTATTACCAAATCCCAATTTTAACCTCAGGCTTTTATGTATTATTAATCCTGATGCGTAAGTATTTCCCAACCTAACTGCTGTTGCAAATGCTTACAAAGGCAAGTATGTTTTCTAAAGCTCCATGAGAGGGTAAACGCACCTTCAGGTACCTCAGTGTTATAAAAATCAGGTCAGGTAACTTAGATCTCATTCATCACCCTTACGTCAAGGACTCCTGGGAAACCAGACAAAAATACAATGACAATATCTAAGGCACAAATAGTTTAACAAGCTGCGGAGCAGGAAAAAAGCCAAGAAAGTGATAAATATTTATTTTCTCAAGACCGAAGTCCCCGACGTGCTGATTTTTCCCCTTCCGCGTTCACAACAAACGGGCCGGGCAGCAGCCGGTGGCAAATAATGAAAGACGGAACCAAACGGCAAGGAGATTTCGTGCTTTCTCATCCCACAGGTCTTTGGGGATCGGTGTGCATTTTGGGGGCGAGGAGG
>NW_006434829.1:4822289-4843897 GCF_000325575.1 Pteropus alecto
ACGAAGCTTGAAGCCCACTGTCTGAACTGATTTTTTAACTGCAAAGTTTCAGAGTCTTCATGTGGTTGCGAGGGCTCCCCGCTCCTGGCGTGAGGAGGACGGCGAACATCTGACTGCTCTCAAGTCAAATCCCAGATTTTACTGCAGAAATCTGATCCTGTCCCCGTGCTGGTCCTGATGTCGTAGGAATTCGGGTACCTGCAGAATCTCGGGCCAGGCCACCTTCACGGTGGAGACACAGTGTGCTGTCCCGTTAGGGCTGACTCTGAGGTACGCGAGCAGCTTTTCTCAAGGGAGGACACTTTCATAATCACCCTGTTACCTGCCGCAGGCCACGGGAGACGGGCAAGATGATGGTGTCCCCACCTGCCTAACACGCGGCCCTGGGCATCTGGCCTTTCTGAACTTCATTTCTTTGGCGGGTGGAGGAACCTATTTCTCAGAGCTGTGGTAAGAATGAAATGCATGCGAAAATCCATCTCACTGAGAACTTCCTGTGTTCCAGACACAGGAACACAGGAAGTTCTCAGTGAAATGGATTTTCGCATTCAGCTGACATTCCCCAGGGCGTTGGGAAGTGCTCTGGCTCCCTGCGCTGTGACGAAGCGCCAATTGCGGGCCTCTAGGCCACAGCAGCCCAGCCTCCCAGTGACTGCTGGGGCTGCGTGATGAGCAAAGGCCCTTGCGAGCAGGAGAGGACTACCATTTAGAGCTCAGAGACTCTTCAATGACGATGCAATCGAAGCCCACCACTATCTGAAGCACAGACACAATCGCCTTTATTGGCACATTTCACTCTACCCAACAGACGAGTATCTACATAGTAGAAAAGCCTAATGGCTCTTCAAGGGAAATTGAAATTGGGGGGTTTCACGGTCTCCCATCACCTGCACTCCCAGCCCCCTCACTTCCCAAAGCTGCCGCTGGGCGACTGATCGCCAGCTCTTGGGTGCGCCTGTCCGTAACATCCCTTATCAAGCACATTTAGGCTAGAGAGTGGAAAACCCACAGGGGCGGGAGAGGGAGCAAGGGGGGATGCTGGGGCGCAGGCGAGGCCCTGAACACTGCCGGCGCTGCAAGAGAAGACGGGCAGGCCCGGGGAGCCACGTTTGGCAATGCAGCTGACCACTGCGCCTCTTCGAGCTCCAAGTCCATAACTCTACGACTTCATAAGAAGAAAGAATAATGACGGGTACCAAATGAGAAATGGGTGCCCTAGAACGCTAAGGCACTAGTTTTAAGGCCGTTGGAACAATGAAGAAGGGGAAGGCCAAGGAGTTTAAATCCTCCCTCCTTCATCCTGAGCTTTGATAAGAGAAGTTAAGACAAGAACACTGACTGTTTGGCCCTTAGGCATCAAAGTCTCGACCTTGCCAGGGGGACGGGGTCTGCAGCGCAGTGTGCCAAGTCCTGGGGGAAAAGAGACAGCGAGGGGAACGCCAGTCCACCCACGCCTCACATTTAGGTTCAGCGTCGTTCTGACTCCGTAGTCCAAAACGATGATGGAAAAGAAGAGCTGCTTTGTCACGTCACACCAGTTTTTGAAGGAAAGCAGAACAAGAGGGGAGAGAAAGACAGGGAGAAATCAAGAAAAGGGGTTGAGGAAAGGGAAGTTTGGGGAAAATATTATTCGTATTATTTGGTGGTTTGACTATATAAAAGTGAATCTCTTCTAAATAAGAAAATCGATAAGCAGAATTAGAAGTGCCGAACTGAGGGAGATGGTGAAAACACGTCACTGTCTAAGGAGTTCCACAAAATCAGTGAAGCTCGTACGTCATTTACTAGTTGCAGAGAGAAAAACATCTTTACAATGAAGAGATCTGGCAGTTACCTTAACCAAATGATCAAATTTAGCATCACTAAAAATGGAACAACCTGACATCTCTGGACCTTTGATGTGACTATCTGTGAAGCACTCACCACAAAAGAAAAAAAAAACATGCTGATCCTAAATGTAATGAAGCTTTTTAGGCCTAACATGTGGTTTACAGGAAACACAGGGGACAGAGGAACATGTTAAATACCACGACGAGAAAACACATACAGAATGGGGGCCATTTTTCAAGACAACTGCACCGGTTGCTTCAAAAAGTCAATGTCAAGGAGGAAAAGGTGGAAGGATTATCCCAGATTAAAATAGGCTAAAGAGATGAAAAGCAAATACAAAGTATAAGCCTCAACTGAGCCCTGATTCATAAAAACTAGCTACAAAAGACGTTTTGAGGACAACTGGAGTATTTTAATACAGATTTATATTATATGAATTAATATTTCCTTTGGCATGAAAATGACAATGGTTATAAAAGTGAGTATCTTTATCCTTAGGAATAAATGTTATGCTGTCTCTGACTTTTTTCCTGAACCACCTGAAAGTCAGACAGATACATAAAGCAAGTACGACAAAAAGTTAACAAATGTAGCTGTAGGTGGTGGCTGTAATGGTGATGGCAGTACCATTTTCCAATTTTTTTCTAAGATTTTTTTATCACAAAAAGTTGAAAAAGTATTGGAAAAAGAAGCACCCACATCCCAGCTTCAGAAAGAGCAAAACAGAAAAACCAAAAGGAAATTCACAAATATAAAATAAATGGTCAAATTCAGGGAATAATAAACCCACTAGAGATCAAAGACATGTAAATTACAACGCCAGAGATGCCATTTTTTTTTGCCTATCAGATTAACAAAGATATTTAAAAGCACAGTAATAACAGCACACATTTTGGAAAACAGTTTGGCACTTTCTCATGAAGTTAAACATGCACTTACATATGACCCAGCATTTCCCCAAGAGAAATGAAAACGTATGTACATACCAACACTTGTACGTGAACATTCAGCTTTGAACAATAAAACGGAGACAAGCCAAATGTCTATCAATAGGTGAATGGATACACAAACTGGTATATCCATGCAATGGAATATTAACTACTGACACATGTGGCAACACAGATGAATCTTAAAGCCATGCTGAGCGAAAGAAGCCAGGCAAAAAGAGTACATACTGTATGATTCCATTTATACAAAACAGAAGGCAAGACAAATGTAATCTACGGTGAGAGAACACAGATGGGGAAGGATGCCTGGGAAGGGTACCAGGGAACCTTCTGGGGTGATGAAAATGTTCTCTGTCTTGGCTGTAGTGGTTACACATGTGCATACATTTGTTAAAACTATAGAACTGTACATTTTAAAAGGTGAATTTTATTGTTTACATGTTAAATCTCAATAGAGCTGATTTAAATTTTAAAATTACAGTAATGACACCCAGAGTTGGGAAGGATGTGGGGGAATGGGCTCTCTTATGCAGTGCTAGGGGGACTATGAATTGGGAGATTTTTTTTTTTTTTTGTAACAGCATTATTGGGATATCATTTATGTACCATACAACTCACCCATTTAAAATGTACAGTTCCCTGGTTTTTAGTGTAGATTCACAGAGTTGTGCAATTATCACCGCAATCAATGTTACAACATTTCATATCTCAAAAAGACATGTCATACCCCTTAGTCATCACCTCCCAGTCCTAAACAACTGCTAGTCCACTTTCTCTGTATGTGTGCCCGTTCTGGACATTTTGTATAATTAGAATCATATGATACGTGGTTTTTTGGTGACTGGCTCCTTCTACTTCATGTCTTTAATGTTCATTCATGTTGTAGCAAGTATTCTATTCCTTTTTATGGCCGAATAACAGTTCATTGTATGGATAAGTCACATTTTGTTTATTTATTCATTAGTTGATGGGCACTTTGGATTATTTCCACCTTTCGGCTATTGTGGATAATGCTGCTGTGAACATTCGTGCACGAGTTTCTGTGTGGACATACGCTTTCCTTTCTCTTGGGCATCTACCTAGTGTGTGATTGCTAGGACAAATGGTACCTCTATGTTTAACTTTTTAAGGAACTGCCCGACTGTTTTCCACACACACCACACCGTTTTACATTCCCATGGCAGTTGCCAACCCGTATCACATGCTAGCTGGTGCGAATTAGTATCTCGGTGGTTTTGATTTTCATTTCTCTAATGATAAATGATGAACATCTTTTCATGCATTTATTGGTCATCTGTGCACCTTTGGAAAATGTCTGTTCAAGTCCTTTGCCAGTTTTTTAATTGGGTTGTTTATCTTTTTATTTTTCAGTTGTATAGTTTTTTACATATTCTAGATACACATCCCTTATTAGATATATAATTTGCAGATATTTTCTCCCGTTCTGGGGGTTGTCTTTTCTAATTAGTACAACTTTTGAAAACCAGTCTGGCAACATATATCAAAGATTTCTGTGTGAACACATTTTGATCTTACAGCTTTACATTTAAGAATTTATCTCAAGAAAATAATTAAACAAGTGGAATGAGAAGAGCTGTGAAAAGGAACATTAGCAGATTAAAAAGATTCACTATGTAAACTGAATCTCAATCCTTACCTCACACCATATACAAAGATTAACTCCAAATGGATCAGAGTCCTAAATATAACTGCTAAAACTACAAAACTTCCTTACAAAAAATCTTAGAGACTTTGGGTTTGATAAAGATTTCTTAAATAGGACACAAAAATCATGACTACGAAAAAGCAATACACTGGACTTCAAAACTTTTGCTCTTCAGAAGACAAGGGAAAATGATCGTGTAGGTCTATTTTTACCTACACAGGTACAGAAAAAAGTGAACAGGACACAGAAACAAAATAACAGGGCATATAACTCCAAGAAGTGTGTTCCAGAGGATTCTGCTCCTTTGTTTCTATCTTTCTGAAACTTTGATTTCTCCATGTGACGATGAGTAGCATTTCTATATGAGGAGGAGGGTTGGGGAGGGACCTCCGCAAAACTATCTCCACTCTGAAAAAGGGCAAAAGTGAACTTCTATCTCATAATTAATAGAAAGTAATATTCGATGATTACCCAGGGGACACAGTTTATCAGGTTCATCTGGAGCTATTTTTATTTGCCACATTTCAGAAATAAAAATACACTAATTTTCTTGAGTTTAATATCTTTGCCCTTTACCATGATTTGAAGATAATTTCTATCATACATACGAGTTAATATGGTCAACAAATTTCAGTGACTTAATGGATAAATAACGGCTTAAGATTATTCTGTAAGACAAGTTTATACTATAGCATTATCTCATAGCTATCCAGAGCTTAATTTAGTTATACAGAAGAAAGTGAAAAAATTCGAGATAGATAATAAAGGTCTGTGCACTTGATTCAGAGGCTCTAAACCCTCACTAAGTTAATTACTCTTATTTTACACTCAATTTAACAAGTTATGCAAACCAACAGAAAGTGGGAGGCACCAGACAAAAAGGGAGGGTAAGTGGTAAACACTGCAGAGCCAGTGGCAGCCAACAGCCCGGAGGGGACAATTATTAAAGATCTGAAAACCAAACCCACAAGAGAGCCCGAGATCACTGGGTAGAGGAGCAAGAAAATCAAGAGGTTATTATAAAAATACAATAAATAATACTCAGATATAGGTTTCTAAGTAATTAAAAGTTATTATAGTCAATATGTTCAAGAAGCAGTGAAGATCATGCATTTGAGAGTTCTACTTTCCATTAAAAATATCTAAGTTTATAAAAGAGATGACTAATGAAATAAACGATGTGATCTGGAGAACTGGCTTATAGCGAAAGCATCTCTATCCTTAAGACAAGGAAGACAAACAGGATATTTTTGCAAACATATGTTAATAGCTACCGAGCTTCAATGGCACAAAAGTCAAAAGACCGAACTAAAGAAGTGATTTAGATGTACTGATAGATTCCTCTGGGCTCTTCCAGTTGTACCACGTGGGTGGTTCCCAAGGCTATGTCGAGTAGGAACCCTGTAGATGAGGTCATCTCATCCTGCCACCCTCCCAACCAGCTCTGTCTACCGCGTACGATCACCTCCTGCCTTTGGAGCTCCATCTTTGAGAAAAAGCACTTTAACTTGGCTGTCTAGGTCCAGAGTCTTTAAAAAATATTTTTTTTTTACCACACTCTGCATTTCTCCTACGTTCTGCAGATGCCACTTTGCAACCACTCTGTATCTGGAGAGCCATCGATGAGCTCCCAACTCCGGAGGAAATGGAGTCTGAATCTCCTCTCTACTGTGAGAGCTACCTCCACCCCTATGTGAGCTCCTGCCGCCCTCAGCCCTCACCGTGAGGCTGGGATTTCCACAAGGACAGCTGAGATGACTGATCTGACCACACAAATATGAAACTGGACGAGGGCAGAGGAGAGACAAAGCGACCTAGTCAGCACCAGAAAGAACCCAAACACCGAGTTTCGGCTCCCAGTCTTCAGACTGCACCTGGGAGTCCAGCTAGAGGAATTATTCACTCTACACATTAACTCTGTAGCCTGAAGCATCACACACATGACAGGGGCAGATGCCAGGCCAAAAGGTTGGCGGGAAGGTCAGCCGTGACAGCAGGTGGGGAACCTGGCCAGAGCAGGTGGTCTCCTGTACGGGGCAGGCTAGTGCCAAGTGAGGCTGAGGGCACAAGCAAGCAGCCTGATTCCCAGAGGCTCCGTGCCAAGAGGCCACGATGGCTGCCGCCCAGCTGGGGGCTGGGAGTGGCCTGGGATGCCCACTGAGCAGGAGACAGCTGTCTATTCTGGAATGGTTAACCGGTCGGCCTCGGATGCGGCTGAGCACAGAGGGCAGGGGAAAGCGGGCTCCCCTTCTGGAGCAGGCAGTCCTCCCCGGCCTCGCCCCAGGAACGCGGCTGAGGTGGAAGAGAAGCAGCCAGTGTCAGGGCACTGGAGCGACACGAACCAAACCAACTGGTGCTTTATTCAAAACAATGATGGCTTTGTCAAGAGACTGCAACCTCCCAATGAGAGCCAGGTGAAAAGCCTGCCCTCTTCTCCTCCTTTCTACCCCCTGGACTCGATGAGTCCGCGACACTACAAGGAGGAAAAGTAAGTAGCGCACTTTAACCAACACCAGCCAACCCATGTGACACAGCAGGGGCAGGCCAGCCGTCAGTCACAGAGGACCCATCATGGAGCTGAGCTCCCGGGACATACTTGAGTCTCACTTATTGATACATTTCCAGTGATCTTAGCCAACAAAGAACAGGGACTAAAATGTCAAGCTTTTCTACAGTGCTGGTGGGTCGATGTTCTGGTCAGTTCGGTGGGGGCAGCACCCCCAAGACGTAGAGCTACCGAGCCTGAGGGCTGCTCCCAGCCTTACGAGAGCCTGAAAGCTGCTACCCCAGGGCCCTCTAGGGTGAGAAACAGAAAGAAATTCTAAAGAACTGGGGGCGGGCGGGGGGCCGAGGGGCTGGTGGTGGGAGAACCAGCCGATTACAATATTTCTCACACCACACCCTGCCCTGCTTACTTCATTCATATTTTACAAATCAGGGGCAATCATCTCCAAGTACTGCACAAACACACCCAAAGCTCCACGGAGCCAGCAACAAGCGCAAAAACAGAGATAAGCAAACAAAGTTATCGGGCAAAAAGCAGCTGGCAACCTACAGGCCAAGCCAGCTCAACCGTGCTCTGGCAGGCTGCTCAGAGAAGCATCTGGAGGAGGCCACACCGACCACAGGTGAGTCTCCCCAGCAGCACCTGCCTGCTGGCTCTCAGGTATCATACAAGGACAACACCAAGGACAAGCCAGAGGCTAAGCTGGTAAGTGGGTTCTTCACTTTCATGATAAGGCTTTTTTTCTCATGGGACAAAGCTTTCTGCCAAGGTTTCTCTTGGGGGAAAAATTATGAATTCCAAAGCTGAAGGGAAACAAAGACTGGCCCGATAAACAGGTGAGCGGCCTGAGGGAGAGAGCCAGGAGGCCAGGGCCAGGCTCTGCTGGGTTCGGAGAGGAGGCCTCGGTAAGGAGTTCTGAGCTGGAACGGAGCCGCTGCCTGTGGGTGCCATGGGGCAGCCTAGCCCCTCCACTGGGCCTCGGGAGTCAGTGACCAGATGCAGTTTTTAAAACCTAAAGTCCTCAGGTCTTAACCCAGCCCCTCCAGCACACTCTGTCAGCAGTATAGATCGGGGGACAGACAGGAGCACAGACACCCCGCAGCTGATCAAGCAAGCTGCTGAGTAAGGTCGCTAAAGCCAGAGATGCACATCTCTGGACTTGATGTAACAGGAAGTATTCAAATCGTTTTCCAGAAAGTTGAGTCAGCTCTTCCTTCCAAGTACTAAGGTATCCTAGCGTTTCGTTTTGTAACTCGCAGAAACATGCGTCCATCCGCTCCCCATCACATGGGAGCTCACCACAGCTGTGCAGGCTCACAGCTGGAATCCTAGTCTTTCCTGAAGCTCCACACTCTCCCTCCCTGTGAACGAGAGGCCAAGGGATGCATCCACCTGCTCACATCCCTGCGAAGCCCTGGCCTCTGGGGTCTGTCGGCCAGCAGGCATGACATGGACATGCAAGCTTGGAGCTCAGTCCAGGCGTACATGCTGCTGACGCTTGAGTCAGACACTATTTATTATGTACCCTGCCCCCTTGCAGGTCTTTGGGACACATGTGAAAATGCAAGGAACTTTCCTATCAGCGGCCCAGGGCACAGAACAAAGGCTACTCTGCAGCTGTGTACCTGCTTACCACCCTCCTCCACACAAACCTTTGGGATGAGGGTGGAAAGGTGCGACAGGGCAGGCAGGTAATGCCAGCTGCCACCTTTCTTCAAGAGTCCTACTGGATGGTTCTCAGGGTAAAGGGTTAGTTCTGTCGGGAAGAAGGAGGAGGTAGAGGGACATTTTCAGAGAAAGTAGCCAACCCGGGGTAGTGACAGAGATGAACAGAAGAGGGGTCAGAAACACCTTATAGTTATACACAAATACCATGACATATTATCAATGACCAGGAGAGAGGGATTAAATAAATAACAGTACATCTACATAATGAAATACTATTCGGCCACTAAAAAATATTGCAGATAATTATTTGGGGCCTTGGAAAGGTATTCACAATCTATTAAATGAAAAAAAAATAAAATACACTCACCATGCTAAAAAAGAAAAAGAAAAACCCACAAGGTCTGGAAGTATACACACTAGGGAACTGACACTGGCTATCTCTGTGTGATGGAATTTTTTTCCTGGAAGGAGGCCTGAAAATACAGTCAAATTCCAAAAAGTAAGTCCTACGCTTAGAGGAAAAATTCCCCAGATTTTCAGTGAATATGTGTCAGCAGAGGAAGCAGTGCACCTCTGATAAATCCAGCTTCTATCTTCATTTGGCTTAGAAGCAGAGTTATGGCATTTAAGAAGCATTCAGCTATCTGCCAACACCATTATAGATCAGATTAAATATGGATAGAAAACGTGAGAGCTAGGGAGCATAAGGAACGTGCGCGAGGCGGCTGCATGGCTGTATTTATGTGTGTGAGCATGTGTGTGGGGGGAGGGTTCTAATGTGGGCATGTCTGCTCCTTCAACCTCAAACACACATGCATGCACACATATACGCACGCTTACACTGAGGAAGTAAAAATAGAGGCCTGTAATGTAAGGTCAAATGTATAGGTTAGAAACTTTAAATAACAGCCAAGAGAGAGAGCAGTGCCTCAGTATGACAAAGTTATAATTTTGTTTCAACTATAGCCAAATCAACTGTCTGGAGTTAAGTCAAATTGTTACTTCTTTCCTTCACCCCAGAATCACCTCATGAAACAGGCCCACCCCAGTCAAGCACGGCGGTGAAGTTAAGGGGTAACACTCAGAAATGGAACGTTGAGCTAAGAGTACCTATGTACGGTGGTCCAAGAATTTCACGAAACGGAAAATCAACCCTCCACCTCCAGAGCAAGATTATTTAAATAACTGCCCAAGTTCCTCATAACTCAGAGTAACTGTCTACTAGGAGCATGCATATCTCCGGGGTATACCAGGAAGCCTTAGATTTTGTATTCAGAAAATTATGGTCCTGTGACTTTTAACAGAGACCCAGCAAAAGGTCCACATAAGAATGAGAACACCTGAAAAGATTTTCCTTGTGCCAGAGCTGACCTGTAGCAAACAGCACAACACATTCTATGTCTTAGGCTAAGACTCACTTCTAACCTAGATCCAACCTGGATTAAATTCTCTCCCCGGAATACCTAATACCTGCTCTCAAACAGTGAATTATAGATTGGACCAAAACTTCAAAGTACAGCTCACATACAAATTTAGATTTCTTCCAATTTTTCAAATATGCCAGATCTCGTAACACTGGGCTCACATTCCCAAAAAGCAAGAATCACCTGGAACCGCGCCTTTTAGACCAGGCAAAGACACTGATTCACCACAGACCCCACCGCTCCCTACCGCCTTCCATCACGTCAACCAAGTCATTCCAATTTATGAACGTATGTTTTAATAAAAAATTTTCTCTGTAACCATGATTTTATCCGAAGGCAGAAAAGAAAAGAGAGCGAAGGTCCTCTTAGCCTTACAGATGGCCCACTTTACTTCCTGGCCCTTGTGGGCATTGGTTTATGACCCCTGACCGACAAAGAGGGAAAAAGGTCTTAACAGGATAACCTTACAGAGGGCGATCCGGCGCCCCGCAGGGCGTGCTGGCAGGGCCGACTCCGGAGTGGATTTTAATGTAGGGGAAACGCTCAGGGCAGCCCGCTCGCTTTCCCAACAACTCACTCACTGTGCACGGAAGAGATGAAAGATAGAGAATCAGGGAATTTCTGGACATGGACATATTCAAGATCTTTAAGATCATACATTCGTACGGGCTTCCCAAGTCAGAGTCCCTAAAGATAACGCTGAAAACCTGAACTGTTTTGAATATTTCTCTACATAACAGCTTTATTGAGACATAGTTTACACACCACGAAATCCACCCTTTAAACGTGTTCGTGGGCTTTAGTATATTCACAGAGATGTTCAGCTACCACCATTCTCTAATTCTAGGACATCTTCATCACCCCCTCAAAAAAATCCATACTCATGAGCCATAACTATGCATCCCTTTCTCCTCCGGCAACCACTACCCTATCTTTTGTTCTGTGGGTTTGCTTATTCTGGACGTTTCACATACATGGGATGACGACAGGTGGTCCTCTGTGTCTGGCTTCTTAGCTCATCGCGATGTTGTCACCCACGCTGCGGCTGGGATGGTGCTTCATTCCAAAGGCTATTTTCGATAGTAAAAAGCATTTATTTGCCCATGATAAAGCCACAGTGGTGACTCTAAATAAATGCGATCTTCCTCATTTTTCTAACATTATGAACATTTTCCAGCACAGAAAGACTGAATGAACTGTACAGTGAACACCCACGTGCCCGCCACCTGGATGCTACAATTGACACTAATATATTTACTCTATCACAAATTCATCTACCCATCCATCAACCCATTTTATTTAAGCAGTTCTCAAAGTGTTATTTAGAAACCCCTGAGGATCCCTGAGACCCTTTTGGGGGTCCCTGATATCAAAATTATTTTCAAAATAATCCTGAGGTTATTTGCCTTTTTCACTCTCATTCTCTCAGGAGTGTACAGTGAAGTTTTCCAGACGTGACAGCACCACAGATGAATGCAAAAGCAGATGAGCATCCAGCTCTGTTCTAACTAAACATTAAAGAGATTCACAAATATGTAAAAGAATGTCACTTTTCTAATTATTTTGGGGGGACTGTTATTTTCTAAAAAAAAAAACAACAAAAAACGTAATTTATGTTAACATGTAATGGGTTTGCTATTTTTTAAACGCTTTAATATTTTAAAGTTTTCTGTTTTCATTCCTAACACAGTAAATATCAATAGATAAAATGCACAAAACGAAAGCTCCTTGGGGTTCTCAATATTGAAAAGCACAAAGGGGTCCTAAGAGCAAAGAGTGTAAGAGCCACCATTTTTAAGCATTTCAAAGTAAGACAAAGACATGAGTACACTTCACCCCTAACATGTCAGCACGCATAACATTGACCAGAGTTCAGTATTTGTCACAATCGGTTCTTTCAGTTTCTGGTAAGATTCACATACAATAAAATGCACAAATCTTAAGTGTAATCATTCAATTTGAAGAGTTCTGACAAATCCCCTATCAAGACTACCATCATCCTAGAAACTTCTCCCTAGTCGCTCCCCAGTCAGCCCACTCTCCAGCCTCCCTCAGAGGCACGTCCTGGTGCGCCTGCTCTAGAACGCCACGTGAGTGGAAATCGGGCTTATTTCATTCAGCGTGTCTCTGAGGCTCATCCATGTTCATGCACACACCAGCAGTTTGTTCCTTCTTATTGCCTGATGCGATTTGTTTCTAAGGCAATATCTCTACAAACATAAGGTCTGTAGAAGAAAACTAAGGTGAGTACCCATGATTCTAGTTGAACCCCTTTGTCCCCAGCTTTTTTTTTTTTTTTTAGTTAAGGACACGACGACTTAGAGGCGCTGAGTGATGTGTTCTCAACCAGCGGCTCCACAGTGCAGTGTTGTCCAGCCCAATGATCGTTCCGCCACGTTCACCGCCACGTCCCAGTCGCACCTCGTAAGGAAGTCCCTATCTAAATCTGCGACAGAACTCTGCTACAGGAAATGGGAAGTCAACACCCAAATAAAGAAGGTACAAGGTTTCCCTCAAAAACACGTCTGTCGATGAGTGGATAAACGAAGTGTGACATATTAATACAATGAGATCCTATCTGGCAATAAAAAGGAATAAAATACTGATATGTACTTCAACGTGGGTGAACCCTGAAAACATTACGCTAAGTGGAAAAAAGCTAGACATAAAGGCCACATACAGAATGAGTGCATGTATGTGAAATGTCTAGAAAAGGCAAATCCATAGACAAAAACAGTAGATCGGTGGCTGTCTGGGGCTGGGTGGGAATCGGGATTAGACACAAATGGGCACGTGGGATCCCAGTGGGGCGACCGACAGGATCTTAACGGGGCAACGGAATCCGGTTCTAAGACCAGATTGTGAGCATTGAATGCACAAGGAAAAACTCAATGAACTGCACGCTTAAAATGAGTACACTTATAGTATATAAATTACACCTCCATAAAGTTGCTAAAAAACAATTTGTCTGTACAAGTGGGTAAAATTGCCCTGTTCCTACGTAGAAGACCTGCTTAATAATTTAAAGAACAAAGGAGGCAATTTAAAAGACCCTGCTACTCAACCAGAAAACAGTTGTTTAAAACAGTAAACTAATATAACCATATATTGTTTTAAGAATTCACTGCAAGTGTTCAATTTAAATAAAGGGATTTATAAATCAACTTTCTCTAAAGCTCAATATCAAGCTACCTGGGTGAGTCCCCTAAGACAAGGTAGTCCATTTGTAAGCAGACATATGAAGAGATTCTTTAGATTCTTTTTTTTACCCTAGAATATTGGGTAAATATCTGGAAACTAAGTTAATCCCCCTACTTTCTCGTAAGAAGCTGTATTTTTGTTTTGATGACAGAGTTTGTCTCATGGTGACTGACCAAAAGAAGCCACTTTCTTCCTCATGCCCGCTAACCGCAGAGGGAAGGGACCCTAACCAGCTTTCCAAACGATTCTCCTACCTGGGGAACAGTCCTCAACAGTGAAATCCTGTGGCTAAAATCCCCATGGTCTCCCCTGTCCAGCCCAACTCAAACCCCACCCCCTCCTCCCAGTGGCTCCTCTGCCGGCCCCTCACCATGCGCCCCCTTGGCTTAACTCTTCACTGTTACTCCGTCGGACTCTTTATGTTCACTTCCGAGACTCAAAAGCTAACGACAAGGAATTCTGTTTCTGGAATTATTTTTCTAGATCTTGGACACCCTTCTGGAGTTACCAAAATACCTCTTCTACACTGCCTCCTTCTAGAAGATTTTTCCGATGATACAGTCCAACCCTAAATTTGTTAAGAACGCTAGATTTAGAGAAGTCTTTTTTAGGGCATTCAAGACCAGGCGGTATTTCTCCACCACAGCCAGACCCAAGTGAGTAAAAAATATCACTCGGAATATATCACAGTATATATTTCGCCAGAAAAAGACTACATTCTGAATATCAACTTGAAACTCCAAAACCTCTCATCCCCAGTCGGCCCCTCCATGAGCCACAGAAGAGGTTGGGGGTGAGGGCGGGGGGACGCAGGAGAGATAGGGGGGCATGGAGCAGCATGGTTGGAAGAATCCAGGGCACCTGGACTGGTCGGAGCTAAGTGGAGAACTGCTCTGGCTGTGAGGACCTCACTGGGCAACAGTGGTGCCCCTACACAGCCGCTTTTCAAGAAAGCTGGCCCACCCACAGCTCCAGCTGTCAGGGTGGCCCACAGAAGCCAACTTCAGTGCGCAGAACAGAGAGCTGTCCTCAGTGCAACAGACTTCCCTGCTTCCTCTTTTCAGTAAGGGCCCCCGGGGCGCAGGCCAAAACCTCGGTCATTGTTAATTCCTCTTTTTCTTTCATCCCGCATGTCCAATCCATCAGCAAGTTCAAAACCCACCTGAATCACTGCCCCAAGTGGTCCCCGAGCTTCCGTTCTTGGCCTCCTATCGACTAGTCTCCACGGAGCAGCCTCAACGAGCCATTTTCCCCAGTGCGATGAGCACAATTTCCTCACTTCTCACCATGGCCCCTGCCCTCTTCAGTCTTCCCGACCACTCACTCCGGTCCTCAATATTCCAGCTATGCTTTGCTGGCTTTCCTTCTAGCCCCAGGCCAGTGCCAAGTTCATTCCTCCTCGGGCTTTTGCCTTGGGCTCTTTTACCTCCTGGAATGACTAGCCACTCAGGTTTCAGTTCAACCTGAAATGTCACCTCCTCAGAAGACTTCCCTGACCGGCTGAGATACAGTATCTGCCCACCCCCATCCCCATCCCTCGCCATCTTCTCTCCTGCTTTATATCCTTCACTGTGCAGACAATACAAATCTGACTTGCTTACTGATTCTCCGACTAGAACGTAATCTCCCTGAGGGGAGGTGACTCCCTCCCTGTTCACTACTGTATCCCCAAGGGCTAGAGCAGCGCCCGGCACACAGCAGAGGCCTGATTAATACTTCTGGAAGGAAGGAGCACCTGTGCTGAAGGCGGCCGGTCCAAAGACCACGGCCGGATGCACACTGTGGTTGATGAGGTTCTGCTCAGAGACGGACGGGCCAGCTCGTCTCCTTCTCAAACATCTGAACAGGAGGCTATGAGGCTAATTTAATTAGGCACCTGGCAAAGAGGGCTGATGGTAAGGAAGCTCTCAGCAAGGTCTGTATGTGAAACACAGGCCACGGGCAGGCCCTAGCCAGGCCGAAGCAAAAGCTCCCATAGACAGAAGCAAAGAACAGGACCACAGGTGAAAGAGCCAGCTGGCAGCAGGAGACCGCGGGAGAAGCGGAGGCTGAGAGAGGAGCCCAGTCGCCTCAAGGCAGGGTTCCGGTAAGGAGAGGCAAACTCCCCCTGCCGAGGACCCAGAGCTGCCTGGAACCCGGCTGCACTTTTACCGAAGGCTGGCCGTTCTAGGAATCCTGAAATTATGGGATATCGGCACCCTGCCTGATGCTTCCAGTAAACCCCCATTACGTGGGCTAGTGCAAGGGGGTCCCCGACACATGCCGCCAAAGAACTCTGACTGAAACGCAAGTCCTATGGCCTGGAATTTCAACTATAAACAGAATTCCAACAAAAGACGGAAAATATTACCTAAGCTATTTGCTGTCTGGACTGCAAATATTATATTATATCCAAAAAGTAAATTCCAGGGAACGGGAGCTCACACTGAATTTTTCGTCGGCCATATATGAATCCTTAAAAATCAGTAAAATTAACTTCCTACAATACCTACTCTAGGACTCGTACTGGGAGCAAGGATAAGGTTCACTTTACGGACTTTTCTTTTTACTATGAGGGTCCTCTGATCGCGAAACCCCCGGAACTAGTGCCTGATACACTCGGCGGAACTTGCTAGAACTCCAGGCAGGATGCTGTGCCCTGCTGTGGTAGAGAAAGAGACAAGTCTTGGGTTACACTTGGGTTATGTGCTTAAAAACATTACCTCAAAAACTTCTGAAACCAGCCTGTATTAGTTTCCTATTGCTGCTATAACAAATGACAACAAAATGGCTTAGAACGCTATATGTTTATTATCTTGTAGTCCTGGAGGCGAAAAGTCTGAAATGGGTCTCACTGGCTAAAATCAAGGTATCAGCAAGGCTGTATTCCTTCCAGAGAGCTAAGGGAATCTGTTCCTCGCCTTTTCCAGCTTCTAGAGGTGGCCCACATTCCTCGGCTTGCGGCCTCTTCCTCCAGCTTCAAGGTCAGCAACGTTAGACCGAGTTCTCCCACTGCTCTGGTTCTCTCTTTTGACTTCTACTTTTAAGGACCCTTGAAATTACACTGGGCCCACCCAAATAATCCAAAATCATCTCCCCGTTTAAAGGCAGCTGATTAACAACTTCAATACCTCTTTGCCAGTAACCTCATATACTCACAGGTTCTGGGGATTAGGATCTCATGTCTTTGAGGGGCGGGATTAATCTACCTACCACACGAGACCACAAGGGCCACAATACAAACACCAGCTAGCAAAAGCACGGAGCCTGTTGTTCCGCTTTCCACCAACATCCCTTAAAGCACTGCTCCAAGGAGAGACTGTTTGTCTTTGCGCAGCTCAAGATAAACCAGGTTCACCAGCGGTGAGCCCTTTTCAACTCCATATATATTTTTGATCATCCAGTATGCACCAGAAACGGTTCGGTTCTGTGGGAAAATCAAAGGTGAAGACGGCAGGAATCCTGGTAGGTCAGGTTTACGTAAGGGTACAGGTGGGTCAGTAAGGGTCGTGGACTTACAGGGGATCGCAGTGTTCACTCTCTTTGGGAAGGTTTAGTAGGGCACCCAGTGCTCAGGAAGGGTGGGGCTTGAGCGGTGGGGTGGGGGGGCAGGGAAGGCCGGAGCAGCCCCAGGGCAGTGCAGGACCTGGCACTTTCACCTCCTCTCACAAAATCGCGGGCTTTTGTGAGCAGATAAGAGAAGTGACTTTGCAGCTCCAGACAGTCTTGGACAAGTTGCCTAACCTCTCGGTGACAGGTCAAATGAACTTTTAAGCTCAGATTTTCTTACCTTTTTTTAATGTGAAAAGTAAGAACTTTACTATCACCTACCTGAGAGGGTTACTGTAAAAACTGCTTTCGGTAATGTAAAGAGAATCTAGGACAAAGTAGCTGCTTAATAAGTATGAATTCTCTTCTCTTCTCCTGCCCTAGCAAATAAACAAACTCTCTCACTCTCTCTCTCTCTCTCTCTCTCTCTATCTCTCTCTCTCTCCCCACCCCCTCCCTCTCTCTTCTCCTCTCCTCTCTGTTGGTTTCGGCCCCTTCCTCAGTACTGCCACAGGCCCGGCTCCAGTTTTTTAGCACAGCCCTTGCTAATCATTCTACAACTGTCTGACCGTCTGTCCCCCACCCTGTTTGTGAGCTCCTCGAGGACAGAGCCTGTCTTTCTCGCCTGTGGCCCTCGCCGCCATCTCAGTGTGAGCCCTTTAAGGACTCATGACTACATGACTAAGGACTGAAGAAAGCACAAGAGAAGAAAAACTGCTTGTCTTTGGCATGGATGCGGAAGAACAACACTAATTTAGTCCTTGTGTGAATGGTTCCCACCTACGACTAGTTCCCAGGCCTCGCATTAGGAAGTTCCTCTACTGAAAACTTAAAACGTGGAGGGCACAGTGCTCAGCCGTCAATCCCTGCCATTCCTTAGGTCTGGCAGAGACTCCTGCCTTGGGTCAGGAACAGCGGGTTACTGTACAGGGCACACATAGACAGGGCCACAATCTAGAAACCTAGATCCAAAGGCTATCTTACAGGCCCGAATTAAAAGGTCTCCTTGAATCTCTAGTTCAGTAGAAACCCACTGTGCAGAAAGCTACTGCTTATCTCTAAATATAAGAAGACAATCGCTCACCTCGCCAGGCATTCACACCTAGGCTCCCTATTAAAGAGGTACAGAAAAAGGTAGGGAAGTGAAACCAAACCAGCCGCAGAAAACTATACACTAGATGTGTTCAGAATCCGTGTGGGTGATTTACATGTGTGACATTCCTTAAAACGCTAAGAGGGCAAGAACCATGAACTATGTTCTGGAGTACACAGCTCCATTGTGGCGCCTTCGAAAGTACAGGCAAACCAAGAATGTGTCTATTTAGTATTTGTCAAGCAGACATTTGAAAGTCACACTAAAAGACCCCAGTCAGATCTTTCCTTAGTTCACAGATGAGAAACCTGGACCCCTAATAAATGGCAGCTGAACGAGGATGCGGAGTTGGATTCCGCCTGTCATACCTCCTCTTGCCTCTTATTTGCCAGGTACTAGACACACTCACAGACGTGATCTCAGTTAATCCTCCTGCTCACCCTGCAGGGAAGTTTTATCCTCCCCATTTTACAGTGGTAAACAGAAACGCTCAGAAAACGTAAGCTTCTAGCATCTAAATTTCGCCTTGGGAAAAGGCGATTTCTTTCTCCTCCAAAACGTCCCAATCATTAAGCACACGTTGCCGGACTAAACAGGATGTTCTGCGAGAGGGGTACTTGGCACCACAGAGAGGGAAGGCCATGGGTTTTGAGGCAGCTGCATGACGCCGGAATACCATCGGCACTGTTACTTACCCGGGCGGGCCGCCGGCCACTCACACGGTCCCGATTCCTCAAATGCCCTATGACCTCACCCAAAGTCGGGTCTTGCCAAAGACCCCTCGGGAGTCCAGGACTTGGCATGTTCGGGGACAGATGACATTCGGATCCCTATACCACTTCACAGGACCAGGGAAAAAATGACCGCAACTTCCCTTGCACTTGGTTCCTCCCCCAGAGAGCTGTTGAGCCTCATCTGGAAACAGCTGAGAGGCAGCAGCTAACAGGAAACCAAACCAAAAAAAAGCACAGGGTGTACCAGGGAGAGTAAGGCAGCTAGAACTAAGAGGCCAGGGGACAGACAGGAAGTCGAAGTTAGAAAGCCCAGGCCAGAAACAGTCACACATAAGAGGAGGCCCAGCTGGCCTTCCCTCGGCCAAGGAGGAGAAAGCCTGAAACAGTGGTGAAGGCTCAGACCCCGCCCGGAGGGAAGTCAGAAGTTAAGACTTCCCTCGCTGCCCCCCATCGCAACCCTACTTCTCTACAGCCAGTGGTCACGATGGGACAGCTGAGGTCAGAAACTCCCTTCGGTTCTCGTGCTTTCTGTGCCAGAGGCTCCAGCCCAGAAAACTGGTTTTGAGTCATTTCTCTGTCAATCTGTACCAAAGTTCCACACTGCCAGCTCGACTCGAGGGCTGTCCAAACCAGCTTCACACAGAGAGACAAAGAGCATCTTCATGAGAAATCGCTCGGCAGATATCTATCCACTGGGGGCCTGTAGTGGCAGGACGGGTGCACGCGGCGGGCGGGAGGTGCTGGAGAGCAAGGTAAGCCTCCAACCAAACTAAGGGTACATTTTGCAACGAAGACAGTTATTTGAGAAACGGCCAATGCCAAAGTATTTTTGAAAGAAGTGGGGGGGAAAATGCCATTACTAAAATTCCTTGGTGTTATTTAATATGCCTTTAGGTTATCCAAACTGAAGGCAAAGGGTTTATTTTTCCTTTAGCAGAGCTTAGGCGAGAGCTTTCTAACCCATGCCTCCTGCTACTCAGTCATCCATTCTCTCCCTGTACATGGAGGAGTTTATATTAAAATAAAGAAGAGGATTAAGTTCTCTTAATAAAACACATTCCTGTCTTTCACCTCTAGTTTTGTGTGAAAGGGCTCTCTCACACTGGAGCATATGCTACATTCTAGGTGGGTTTGATTCCAATGAAAGTGCTTAAAATTTGAGATGGAGTTAGCAGGGCTAAAAGAAGGCAGGGGGCTGCAATCTCAATACCACTGGTTTTAAATTAAAAAAAAAAAAAAAAAGGAAAAGAAAAGAAGAAAATAAAAAGAACAGAACATCTTCACAGGCTCAGTGGCAGCTCCAAGCGGCAAGGCCAGAGAAGCTGAGCACAGCCGGACCCTGGACCACAGGGGGCTGGGGGGAAGCCAACGGGTAACCCCTCCTGCATCCCGCCGGCAAACAAACCATTAAGGAAAGCTTCGAGAGAGGAAATGGGAGGGTGGGGGCATTTCAGGAACATAACAAAGGAACAAGTTGACTAATCATTTATTCCACAGGAGGTAAATGTCACCCGGTGCTGTGTATCTAGAGTTTTAACTTCAGGTAAATGTGTAATGTTTTAACTTGGATATATTCCGGGCTCACGGCTCTCCAAAAAAAAATGTGGGAAAACGGGAGGGGGAGGGGAGGAATGTTCCTACTCTTCTTTACAGTTTCTAGAATCTCCTAGGAAACTTTTCCTGTGCTGCCTGCAGAGTAGACTTAAGACAGTCCAGCTACTAAAGCAATAACCCCCACTTAGCAGAGATCCCATCATGAGCTGGGTCTGCTCTGCACTGCAGCTGGTCCCAAAAAGTTCTGCTGAGGCAGAAGGTACCTGAAGCAAATACCGAACACACACTGAGGAAGGCAGAGAGTGGAAAGGTGTTTTAAGCCGTGAGGGCCAGGTACTTCTGGGACTTGGAAAGAGACCTCGCCCACAGCGGAACCCGTCGGGATGGTGCCTGGGATGCCTGCCCTAAGCACTGACATCCCCATATAACGTTTCAGGGCCGGACCGAGAAGCCTCCAACTTGCCAGGAGGACAGACTGCACCTCCAACGGCTGTGGCCCCAGAAGTCTTCCTAGGAGACACCCAGCCCGCCCCCTTCATCCCCACCCCCACCCCCACCCCGCGCAAGTTGGGAGAGGGCTTCCCAATGAAGGGGGTGTGAGGAGACCCAGCCTTCCTCTGCTGGGAGAACAGAAAAAAGGAGCTGACATTTATGGAGCATCTAGCTCTGCGCCAGACACGGGAATAAGCACTTTATCTATCTCCTTCCATCCCCACCACAGCCCGTGGAGGCAGATCCGACTGTCATCCCCTCTTCAGAAAGGAGGAAACGGGGCTGGGAGATCTTACACAACCATTAAGGGCTGGAAGCCAGCTTAACCCACTCCTGGACAGGTGGTCTCAACCACGACTCGATATTGCTGGCAACACAAAGCGTTCAGGCGAAGAGGTGGATACAGTCGAGTGACACAAGGTGCAGACAGTATTTACACCTCTTTCTTTGCCAAAATCGGCGGCCTCGGGACGTTGGAAGGGAGGGCCTGGATACGGGAACATGAAGCCGGAAGAACCCAAGCACTGCTGACAGGGGGACAGGCCAGGACCCCAGCCCCTCTCGCTTCCGCTGAGGACCCCAGACCCGAAAACCCTCCCGAAGGAGACCCAAAGGGAATGCGTGAAGTCAAGGGGTTCCTCAGGCGGCCCAGCCCCCAACGCGTGTTTTGTCAAAGGGGGATGTCCCGCTGGACAGGTGGGGCCTGCCGGGGGTCGCCGGGTCCCTACCTGTAGGCCAGGCTCATGCACTCGAAGAGCTTGGTGAGCGAGGCGTCGATGGACAGGTGGCAGGAGCTGGTCTTGCCGAAGCTGTAGGTCTGGCACGTCTGCTTGTTGACCGTGTCGAAATCGTAGCCTTTCTTGGGCGGGTGCTCTCGGTGCGGCGACGACACCATGAAGTGGCCGCTGTGGATGATCTGCTGGCGGCGCGGAGGCTCGTCGCGGCCCGGTCCGGCCCGGGGCGGC
>NW_006434829.1:4844433-4867754 GCF_000325575.1 Pteropus alecto
GCGTTGGCCGAGCAGGCCGTGCTAACCCCGCCCCGCACTGCGGGGAATCGCCCTGCGGCCTGGCTGCGGGCGGGGCGGGCGCTCCACGTGGTGGGTGGGGGTGGGGCTCCTTCCCCCTCCCAAGCCCGGCTTTCTTCTGCAGGGCCGGGAACTGTGTCCTAACAGCTCATCCTTGACGTTACTGGGCGCTGTGGTTGTCGTTCCCATTGTATTGGTGAGAAGACTGAGTCGCTGAATACCGACGAGATTTTTCCAACGGGAAGACAAGATGGACGCTTCTGACTGAGACCTCACATCCATAGAGGTGGAAACTGGCTTTGCCAAGTTAAGACACGTTCTTAGGGCAGCACAGTTAGTAAGTGGCAGAGCCACCAGCTCCTTGAACTACAGCTGAGACTGCTATCGTTCTTGTTAAGATCTTAAGTTCGGAGAGCGAACCGTCCCTAAACAATTCCAAGACGAGGGACATTCTGAGCCATAGTTTTGTTTTCTGTCAAGTGGGGAACAATTCCTATGCCTCAGAAAGTTGTGACAGTTAAAAAATGACTACAAAGCGCTTAGCACAGCACCTAGCACAGAATAAGCACTAGATAAATGTACTACAGATTGAAAGAATTGAACCAACCAGACAAGAGGTAACTAGATAATGCCAATTACTCAACCACTTTCAGCCTACAGAAACAGCGGTTTCACAAGGTTCAATCGAATAGTTAAAACTTCTAGAAAGCTGTCAAGGTTTCAGGGAGTCAAAGCCAATCTGGGATGGGGGCTGTGTGGGGAGGCTGGGGATGGCATGGCATCAAGAGGGTGAGTGAGGCTCCCTAGCCCAGAGCACCCATCCTAGTATGAGCAGGGCTGCACGAGCTCTGCTCGGAAGCCAGTTTCACTTCCAGATTTGGGTGGAGACTGATGGCCGTGCCCTCTCTTCCTCCTGAAGGGGAGGGTGTTGGGAATGGAAGGGAGGAAGACCTCACCAAATTGACTGGACTAACTCCTTTCCGAGATGTCTCCAAATAGGGATAGGTTACAAGGGACTGGCAGCTTCTGGTGTGAGTTTGAGATCCATCCCCTCCCTTGCCCAAACCACCACTCTGAACTCTGGCTGCAAATATCTGAACATCCAGTCCACCCTTGTGAGTTGCATTCTTTTATCTGAACAGCTTTCTTCTGGGTAGATTCAAATGTCCAGCCACGTTTGCCACAGCAATTCTACTTCTAGAATTTTGTCCTAAGGACAGTGTACAAGAATAATGATTGTAGCACCATTTATAAAGTGTGAACAAAAACAATGTAATGTCTCACAAGAGGGAATTCACTGGACACATCATAGCCCCACATATCATGGAATACTACATATTAAATGATGTGAATGTATATTTACGGACATGGAAAGAAGTCCGTGATATATCGTTGGGTGGAAAAACAACTTTAAAAAAGTTATCAGTAGTTTGATATCAATTTCAAAAACTAAATTCATAGATTTATGTATGTATGTCAGGAAGTGCACCATCATGTTAAAAAACTGTTGTCTGGTTATCTCTAGGTGGGGTTATGTTTATCTTCTTTATGCTTGTCTATATTTCTAATTTCCAAAAGAAACAATTATTTTTTTTTGGAGTGTACTCTTTATTTCTGTTTGCTTTCTTAACACAAATGACATCTATGAGGGAGGATGTGTACTTTCTTTTAATTAAAAAAAAAAAAAAAAACATTAATTTCCTGGAAGGAGATAACCCCTTCAGGCTGATTGTAAAAACTGGCAATCCGTGGGCCATGTTCTGTGCACAAACATGCTTTGTTTAATCCTCACTATAAGTTCTTAAAGATTGTATTAGGAGAAACGAGACTTAAGGAAAATCACAGTTAAAAATGAAGGAAGCAGAAGACCACCAAGAGTGAGATTTGGAGTGTGCTCCAAGCTCACAATGACTCGAAGGAGGTCTCAGAGGCAGTTTCCTGGGAAATGTAGAAATACTTGCAGAGGATCTAGACTGTTGGCCCCCACCTCCCTTCCTACCAGTTAGTGCGCAGAGGGACATGTGGGGCAGTGTCCCAGGGAGCTGACAACTCCCATGAAGGACAAAGAGCTCCCATACCCAGCGAATCACAAGAACACAGTCATCTCCCTTCCAAAAATCAAAAGCATTGTAATCAAATCGGCAATTGGGCAAGTAGGAATTCCCAAAGAGTTTAACACACCAGCAAAAGTGAGCAGACAGTTAAGGAAAGCCAGTGCTCTGGAAGAAAGCCACCTGAGAACTAACAAGTAAAGAGCAAAAACAGAACAAATAGACTTTTAAAGTAACTAGTAGCCCTGGAAAAAAAAACAGAAGATCTGCATGCATTAAGCAGCAACCCATTACCCAAAAGAAGCAAGCCAAGGTCTTGGAAAATAAATATAATACAAAACTATTAATAGAAAAAAAGGCTGAGTTGAATAGCAAAATTAATACAGCTGGAAAACGCGGTGGTAAGCTAAAAGAGAGCTAAAGTAAGCTCAAATCTGAGAATTTCTCCCAGAAAACTGCCAAAAGGACAAAAGGAAGTTAAATGACCTGGAGAAGGATATATCCCAAAGTTCCAACACCTGCTTAATAGTTCCAGAAAGGAAGAAGAAAGCGAGAAAAAGAGAGAGAGAGAGAGAGAGAGAAAATAATGAATGCAGCAATAAAAGAAAATTTCCCAGTACTAAAATTACAAGCCTTCTATGTGCATCAGCATAGGCTGTGCTGTGATAACAAACCACACCCAAATCTCAATGGCTTAAACCCACAAAGCCGTGCTTCTAGTTCAAGCTACCTATCTACTGGCTACCTGTCCATCACAGGTTGGCCATGAGCTCTGCTGGTTTTAGTCACTCCAGGACTCAGGCTGATGGAGCAGTCATCATTGCCAATGTCGCCCATCACTGGGGTAGGCGGAAGACAGAGTTCAACAGCGTCTTGCATTGCCATTTAAATGGTCTGGCCCAGAAGTGAAATGTACTTACAACTCATTGGCCAAAACCAATCACATGACCCTACCCAACCACAAGGGAGCCAAAAAGTACAATCTAATCATATGACCAGAAAACAGTCAGCCAGAAATATTTTATGAACCGCGTTGATGACTGATGATGACTATTCCTTTGAATTTCAAAGATCCCTATAAATGCAATACCACAGATGACGCTCAAAAGCATTATGCTAAGAAGCTTGAAAGGCTGTATAGTGTTTGATTCCATTCATATGACATCTGGAAAAGGCAAAATGATAGGAACAGAAACCAGATCAGTGGTTGCCAGAGAGGGACAAGGGTACTATTTGAAGCGACAATTACATGATTATGCAAGCTTCTTGAAACTCATAGAAATGTATGCCTGCAAAGGGTAAATTTTACTATTTGCAAATTATACTTCAATAAATCTTGGAAGAAAAAAAGGTTAAATAGCCTTTTCAACCATAGGCTACATTTGAAAGTATTACTAGAAATTGTTCTCCAGCAAGACAGAAATTAAATTCAAGTAAGAGAAAGATCTAGAACACAAGAAACAGTGTAAAGCAAAAAAATATAAACATAAAATTGAATTTTAAAACTTACGATTGTAAAGATTTTTATAAAAAATAAAATCGAGTTTTTAAAAATCAAGTCATGTTAGAAAGCTTATAATTAAAAATAGCAAAAAAATAAATAGTAATCCCCTGTCTGGCCCCCACACACCCATGCCCCTTACTTCCTGTCTAGAACTGGTTATTCAGTCCTAAACACTTCCTTCATAGAAGGACCACTTTCAAATTCTTTAGCTATTACTTCTAGTATTTATCCCCGCATTCAAAAAATAATAATCATATGTATTCTAGAATCAATTTTAGACATCATCTATTGACTTATGTTGGAATGATTGTACCTTCTTATATACCTCTTTCCTCCCCATTCTACCGATACAGTTAAATCCTGTTTTGCTAAATTCACATTCAATGTTTTTATTATTTTGACCACGAATATTGTGTGTTCTTCAGCCAAGTCGTGCGCTATGATTTCCTTCCCTCTGTTGCCCAATTTTTTTGTTTTTCCCGGAGTTAACAATTGCCTCATTATTCTCCCATTTGCTTGGCTTTCATTGAATCTATGGTTTAAGTCTTCCCACACCATCCAATAAATAGCTTTGTTAAATACCTCTCAATGTCATTTTCACAGAGTCAACCCTGTCAGATCCTATCAGCCTCGATTTTTCCCCTGGAGCACCTTTGTCCTAGCTATTGTCCTAGCTTTGTCCTAGCTATTGTCCTGGGACCTCCCTTTATCATCTGGAAATTTACTTCATTTTCAAATCTACTATTTTGGGCATCTTTTGTCTTTGCTTTCTTGATGTACTTCTTTGTTCTACAGGAGCATATCCTCCAGTAGCCTCTTCAGAAAGGTCACGGGAAGCAGAATTTTTGAAGCTTTGCACATCTAAAAGTGATTTTATTTTACCTGCACACTGATAATTTGCCTGAGTAGAGAAAGACAGTTTGAAAATCAGTTGCCCACTGAATTCGAAAGGTATTGCTCTACTATATCAGGCCTTCTGTTGTTGCTTTTTAGACACTGAGTCATTCTTATACCAGATCCTTTCTCTGTGACCTGTTTTCTCTCTGGGAGCCTTGGAATCGTCTATGATTGGTGTTCTGAATTTCATGATTATGTGCCTTGGGTCCTCATAAACTCTGTGTTTAACCTGAAGGTTCATATCCTCAGATGAAGGATATTTTGTTCTATTCTCCAAATGATTATTTACTCCCTTTCATTTTTTATTTTTTTTCCTATTCTCTCTTTCTGGAAGTTCTATTAGATTTTGGAGTTGCTGAATCAACTCTCTAATTTTATGATATTTTCTGATTTTTGTCTCTGACCTATTTGCTAACACTTTTTAAATCACGACATTTCGTATAAACACAAGAATGGTAGGATGTTCTTGAACTATCAGAAGATCTGACAACACTGGGCCCTTACTGTCTCCACACGGGAGCAGCTGGAGCTAACGTGGCCTATCCCCTTGGGACACAGTATGTGCTCTCCAGCTTTCCACAGTCCCCACCACTCCCTATCGTCCCAGCCTGTTTGGCTTATTCGCATTACCTGCCTGTTTCCCGCGGGCATTTGAGTTTGAACTCCCTGCTAAGCCTCATTATTAGCTGTGTGCCCCTCAGTGGAACAAGTTATTGGAAACTTTTCCTCCTGTGGTTGCAGGGAGAGAGAAGACAGCCATAGGAGGGGTGAGGGTCACAGAAGGAAGACTTTCACTATTTGAGGATAATTAATGACTACTTCACAGGGTTGCTCTGAGGACTGAGTGAAATAACACACGTCAAGTGCTTCAAACAGTGCCTGGCGCATAGCATGTGGTGCTCTGTTGGCTATTATTATTTTTATTTTGTTTTATTGGGGTGTAAATTATATACAGTAGCATTCTCTCTTTTTAGTGTACAGTTCCACCAGTTTTGACAAATACACAGTCACGTAATCACCACTGCAATCATGATATGGAATAGCTCCAACACTCATACACAATGCCCCCTCACGCGTTTATAGTCAACTCTCTCCACTCCAGCTCCCCGCAACCACCGACTGCTTCCCGTTTGCCCTTTCTAGCATGTCAAAAATGGAATCGTTCACTGAGTAGCCTTGAGTCTGGCTTCTTCTCGCTTAGCATAATGCATCCGAGATTCTTCTCAATGACTGCATGTATCTCTATAGTTCTTTCTTTTTTATTTCTGAGTAGGACTTCGTTTCATGAATGTGCCACACAGGCTGTCGATCCATTCACCAGATCAAGACCATTTCAGTTGTTTCCAGTTTTTGGTGATTCTGAATGAGGCCCTGGCAAACGTTCACCTTCCGTACAGTTAGATTTCTCTTAGGTAAATACCTAGGAGTGGGATTTGCCAGGTTGTACGGTAAATTTATGTTGAACTTTATAAGGACCTGCCAAACTCTTCCCAATGGCTGTACCATTTTCCCATCCCCCCAGTACGTGGGAGAGGGCTTGTCACTCTGCGTCTTCCCCAGCACTTGGTATGGTCTAGTCTATTACGAGTGTAGTGGCATCTCACGATGGTTGATTTTAGTTTGCATTTCCCTAATAATCGATGATGTTCACCATCTTTCACGTGCTTATCTGCTTTCTGTGTATTTTCTTTGATGAAGCGTCTGTGCAAATATTTTGCTAGTTGTTTTTTTTTTTTGCGGGGAAGGGGCGGGGGTGTTCACTCTCGTTACTGAGTTTTGAGAGTTCTTTATATATTCTAGATACAAGTCCTTTATCAGATAAGTGGTTTGCAGAGATCATCTGCACATCCGTGGTTTGTCTTTTCATTTTTTTAACAGTGTCTTTAGCAGAGCAGAAGCTTGGAATTTCGATGAAGTCCAATTTATCAGCTTTTTCTTTTATAGCTAGCACTTTGATGTCTAAAAACTGCTTTGCCTAACCACAAGGTCATAAAGATTTTCTCCTCTGTTTTCCTCGAAAATTCTCAGAGTTACATTTTGGTCTATGATCCATTTTGAGTGCATTCTGCTGTAAGGTGCAAGGTGGGGGCTGAGGCTCATTCGTTTTGCACAGAGATGTCCCATTGTCCCAGCGTCAACTGTCGAGTATTTGCAGTGATACCGTCAGGGTCCCCAGTGTCCTGCAAGGGGACATCCTGGCCTTGCGCATTCCTCCGACCCTGGGGCCCATTGCTGGCAAAAGAACTGGTTTCAGGTTTTTTCACCTCCTCTCTCTCTTCCTGGAATCTCTTACATAAAACAAACCATGAAAAGGCAGGGCTGGCCTGGCGGTCTGGCAACGTCCCTTTCAAAATAAACAAGCACAGAAACTGCAAGGGAGCGGCCATCTCTGGGGACTACTTGGAGAAACAGTTTGGGGCCTGGGCATCCGCAGCGCGTGGCTGTCCTGCCCCCGCCAGATGGCAGGTCGGATAGCGCGAAGCCAAACAGGATCCCGAGCGCTTCAGGGAGAGAGACCCTCTGAGAGGTCACGCTGGTGGGGAGCAGCTAACTGTGGGGGGAGCTGGAAGACTTCCGTAGCCGAACAGCCCTTGACAGTTTGCACAGCCTGCCCCACACCTCTAAGGGAAATTGAGGCACGGGATGGACAAATGGGAAGACATAGAAGCATACGGGTCTGGGAATTTTTTGAGCTTTCTTGAGGTATAATTTATATCCCATAAAATTCACCCGTTTTGAGTGTACAATCCAAACTCATTTCCCCCGCCTCTCTGCAGTCAATCCATGCTCTCAACCTCCAGACCACCCGGGCTCTACCTTCTGTCTCCACCATTTTGCTTTTTCTAGGAATTTCATATAAATTGGATCATAGTCTGTCGTCACAGCGGGATTTCAAGCCAGAATCTAACAAGGAAGTCAGAGAGCCAGGACAGCAAGCGTGCCTGCACCTAGGGTTTCCCCCACCTGCCCTGTCACTTTGCGGGCACCAACGTCTCTGAACTCAGTCTTCACATTTTAAAATGGGGCTACAAATCGGTTCCCTTCTCAGGGTTGAAGCAAGGGTGAAATGAGGTCATGGATGTCCGACACTTTGCATATTCATAATACTCCATGGAAACGGGATGCAGCCCAAACCCCCAGCAGCAGGAGGATGGGTGAGTACACAGTTGTCTCTTCCCCCATGGAAGATTCTCCAGCGATGACAATAAATGGCCTCCAATGGCATAAAATGGTATCGATGGATCTCATCAACGTCACGCTGAGTGAAGGAAGCCACACACGAAAGAGCACATACGGTACGGTCCCATGAATGTAAACTCCCCAAACACAAAATTCATCTGTGCACAGAGAAGTCGGGGTAGCGGTCGACCTTCGAGCGTAGTGACTGGCAGATGGACATCCGAGGGCTAGTTGTGCATGTGCATTCAGTCTGTGAAAACTCGCTCAACTACACCTTTACGTGTGGACAACAAAAATGTAGAAAAGGCTTGCATGGTGCCTGGCACATAGTAACTCATGATTAGTATTATTTTTTTCCCCCCGACTACACAGTGTTTCAACAGGAAAGTGTGGTAGAGTGCAAGGGTTGGCAAATTTTTTCCGTAGAGGGTCGGACGGTAAATATTTCTGACTTTGCAAACCCTATAGTCTCTGTAGCCGCTGCTCAACTCTGCTGTTGTATCTCCAGGTCAGTGTGTAAATGAGTGAGCGTGGCTGTGTTCCAATAATACTTTATTTACAAAAACAGGTGACGGGCCGGATTCGCTGACTCCTGCCTGGTCTAGTGGAAGAGGGGCTGGGTTCCAAAGCCTCCGTCACCGAGTCCCTGCAGGACTCCGTTCAGCCACTTCCCTGGCCTCGGATTTCCTGTCTGTATAATGGGGAGGCGGGTCCCTAAGCTACCACTCGGGGTTGCAAGGAGGTCAGGTGAGCTCATGACTGAGGGAGCCCTGAGGGAGAAAAGGGCAGGCGTTAAGGGCCTCTTGAGATTCTTCGATGCAAAGCAGATTGTTATTTCTGCCAAAGCCTCAAGAGAGAAAGACGTTGACCGTGAGTCAGCCAGTGCAGCCATGGGCACCAGTGTCCCAAGGGTAGTCCAGAAGAAGACAGGACCCACAGGCCTGGCACCACATCCCGATCCTTGCCTCCCAGAGGCCTTCGCCCCAAGAGCCTGTGGCAGGAGAACAATGGGGAAGGAGAGAAACTGGAAAACCAAGTCCCCTGTGGGCTGTTCCTCTGAGACCCAGGGCCGGAAGCTCCCTGCTCTGATCAAGTCCTCAAATCTCCAGCCCTTTCTTTGCTCACACCCTTGCCTCAGGCAGGAATGTTTTCTCCTCATCCTGGGACCCAGGCCTGGATCATCTGTGCCTGCCTGGTGGATAACTCGGGTGTCAGTCACTCTGGGACGAGATGAGTCTTCAGAGAGCAGAGTGTCACTCAGAGGCAAGCCCAGAGCAGCCGGGGATGAGCGAGTCTTGCCTTTTCCTGTGCCTCATTTTCTAGGAGCTGGACTTCTGGAGTCCAGACATATTCGAGGATAATAAATATAATTGTAACAATAGCAGCTGATATGTATTGAGATTGACTAGGTGCCAGGGCTCATCTCGAGTCTTAATTCCTTTAATCCTCACACCAGCCCGAGTGACCACTATTATTCTCCCCATTTTCCAAGTGAGGAAACTGGGGCCCGGAGAGGTTAAGCTACTTACCTGAGGTCACGCAGCTCTGAAGGGCTGGAGCTCTGAGGATCATAGAAGAAGCTGCTTCAGAAGGGGTCCCTGTTACCCTCTGTTTATTTCCTTGTCCTCAGCTTTGAAACTTCCAGGTCCTGGTCACCGGGAAGCATTGAAAGAACAGTCTGGAGCAGGAGAAGGACACTCCCAGGGAGGAGTGGGAGCTACCCTATCAGCAACCACCCCTCCCGGATTTGTTCGGGAGACACTCCAAGCCCTGGGACAGAGGGGTGGGTGTTGGCATGGGAAAGACCCCGTGAAAACCGACCTCGACTATGGATCGAGGGCATTTACTGGGTCACAAAATTGAAGAGGTCAGGAGGGCTGGTTCAGGGCCGGCCGGGGCCGCGTGCTCAAGTGCTGCTTCAGGAAGCTCGCACACCATCTTTTGCCCCTCTCCTGAGTTGGCTTCATCCTCAGGTTGGCTTCTCCTCACCTTGGAGCAGCTCCACTGAACAAGTCTAGCCAGCTCTCGAGCAGAACGCTCTCCCAAGGGCTCCTGCAAAAATCCCAGGGGCGACTCTCACCGGGCCACTTCAGGTCATGTGATCACTCCTGAACTCATTGCTTTCCCCAGGGGGAGGCCACAGCCACCCCTCAGGACTGAGAGTGGACGACAGGGACCCCTACTGGAAGAAGAAAGGACTACAAGTGGCAAAGGCGGCCGCTGTCTGCCTCTGGAGGAAAAGACACATTCCTCACCCAGTGGCCGGGTGGGGAGATTGGCCGTTGGGGGCTGCAATCCCTCCTCAGACTGACTTCTGACCTCCATGACACTGCTGACTTGGTCCAGACTCAGACTTGGACCAGAGCTTTCTCTGCCTGCCTCCCCCGCCCACCTACCTGCAGTACTGATCGCCTCAGGCCACCTGGGGACAAACAGGCCCTGCAGACAACTCCCAGCCTTCCGCTTGGCCTGCTGTCCCAGGTCCCAGTTGTCCTGCTCCCACGTCCAGTCTGGCCTTTGCCAATCCACGCCACTCACTGGCAGCCCCGTCCCCAGGCCAGAGACCTGACTCAGAGACTCCGGCCGCTCCTTACCATCGACAAGGGACAACGCGCTTCTGAGCCCCGTGCCTGGGCTTTCCCCACCATCCTAGAAGCCTCTCTGACCCCACATCAAGGGTCACAACCCCACACTGTGTTGGGCACCCAAGCGCACTGGCTCACTTCTCTGCCCAGGGAGGAAGGATCGAGCGAGTCGCTGCTGCCCCGGGCCCAGCACACAGCTAGGGTTCAGAAAGCGCCCCATACGCCTTGGGCATGACAGCTCCTCAATGAAGGGAGATGAGAGGAAGACAGACAGACGCACGGAGACAGACAGGGAGCTGAGACAGAGAGGCCAAGAGACACAGACGTGAAAAAGAATGACCGAGAGAGACTCAGGGGCATGAAGATGAGTGGCCGGGGTCGGGGGGAGCTCCATAGAGAGATGAGTCTGGAGGGAGGGATCCTCGTCCAGGACTGAGACCCAGGGGACAGACACACAGGGAAGACAGAAAACGGGACAGTGAAAGGCTGCCAGCTAGAGCGTTTTTTATGTTGTTGTTGTTAGGCAAACAAGCCCTTGTGATCTGTGTTCTGTCATCTGAACTTTCCATGCCAGTTCATGTCACTCAGCAACAGGTCCTGGTAAATCGCTGGAACAGTTAGAGAGGAAAGGGGTAGGGAGGAGAGGCCAACAGGGAGAGGCCGGTGCCCTCCAGGCCGGTGACCAGGGCGAGACCTGGCGCAGGCCTCCTCGCTCCCCCAGGGCAGGGTTTCATGTGGAAGAGGAAATGAGGCTGCACAGAAACAAGGGAAAAAAGCCAACTCAGGAGCCTGAGCCGAGAGGGAGGGAAACGGGAAGGGCCCTGGGAAGGTTCTGACCTGACCGCAAGTCACCACATGGTGAGTTATGACGAGTCGAGACAAACTTGCAATCCACCTGTAATGACTCTTTCAAAAGTCCCCGTCACGGTCCACAGTCTACAAGTCACCACATGGTGAGTTATGACAAGTCGAGACAAACTTGCAATCCACTTGTAATGAGGACTCTTTCAAAAGTCCCCGTCACGGTCCACAGTCTCCCAAAGTCAGGGACGCGGCAAACTACTGTCCTCAGCCGGGACCCAGGTTGGGGGGCCTGCTGTGGCTTTTAAACTGGGGCGCTGACTGGCTACATGACTCACGTAAGGGACAGTCCTGCCGTTGCCTCCCCTGTAGGAGGTGGCTGACAACACCCACCCGCAGCACCCACGGGTGCTTAACCGCTTAACGCTGGCAGCTCGTGACAGTCCCTCCCTGTGGGCGAGAAGCTAACAGTGTCCTGTACGAAGTCAAGGCCACGCAGCCGAGCGGGGGGCCACGGCAGCCCGTGAGGGACATTCTCACCATCAATCCAACTTGATTCTAACGCTACAAAATCACACGGCGGTCATGATTTGAATTTTTTTATTTTCTGAAATGGAATCATTGTACATTGTACAAACCATATCTACTGATGGAATAAATAAGTGAAAAATTATACTGCTGTACAACACACCAAAAAAAAAAAATTGTAAGAGGAAAAAAAAAAATCAGATAACATGAAAAGAGGTCTTTGCACCTCTAACCGGGTCCTTGGCGGTAACGAACACTCCAAACCACGACTTCGTTTGGGATGGGGGGGCTCACCACCCTGTCAGCCGCTCAACTGCCCTCTGGGTTATGGGTCTAAGTGCCAGCACTCTGTGGAATGTGTACCCGCAGCTCCCCCAGCTGTGAGTTTTTCGGGGAACCCGTTTGCCCTGGGAGCCCTTTAGGCCGCTGGGGCCCGGTGTGTCCTCGGAAGGCGTGCTGGGACCCCGCCCTGGCTCGGTGGCCGAAAGGTCTTAGATTCTGTGGTGGGAGAGGCACGGGCACAGGGCGGGCGGGGACGGAAGCACGTGTGGGGTTCTGCAGGCCCTGGCCAGCGTCCAGCGCGGGGCCACCGGCGCTTTGCCCAGCTGGCGTGGCCACGGCGGGGCCCGGCCGGTCCCCACCACTGGCCCATTCCTACCTTCAGGCACTTCAGAGAAAAACTAAATGACAGCCTCGTGTTGCGGATGGTGTCTTCATCCTCGACCATGTCGACTCCCCTTGCCTGTCCAGCGAGGCCACTGCAAACAGAATGGATGCAGGGGGGGCCCTGGCCGCCTCGCTGTCCCCGTGGACGTGTGTGTGTGTGTGTGTGTGTGTGTGTGTGTAAGTGTGTACTGTCTTGGTTGTCGCCTCTCGTTTCCCAAAAAAGAGCAGAGCAGGAAATAAACGTCGGAATTCATCTTCCATCAACATGGAGTTTTGCTGCGAAGAAAAGCGTTGTTAACTCTACAGGAGCTGGAGGTAAAGCCGCCTTGAGGTTCGCTGAGAGGTAACTGCAGAGCCCAGTTCTCCACAAACCGACCGCCTGAGGGCAAAGCTCATCAGGGTGTTTGTGTGGTGTTGTTGTTGTTGTTGTTGTTGAAGACAGAAACTTTTCTCAGGCATTACTAACTTCGACATTAAGATTTCCAAAGTTCGTTTGTTTGTTTTCCCTTATTTCAGGAGACATTTTTGCGTGAGGTATTTGAAATTCAGGAACATTTTGATTCTTCTTGAAGTGCAGGAAATAGATTGGCTCCCTTAAAGAGAACAAAAAGGTAAAGAGCCACACCCTCGGAAAACCCTAAAAACTGAACCTGGCAGACACTTCCCACGGTGGTCGAGAGAGAGAGATCCACAGTCAAAGGTGGTACCTGAATATGCACCGATTAGCAAAATAATTAATAATAATAATAAACATAAAAAAACAACAAGAACAGAAAAAGACCAACGGAACCCACACCCTCTCCCCCCCACCATACACAACTCGAAGAGAGTTGGAACTCCAGTGCAGTAAAGAAAGCTCAGGAAAAGCGTCTGTAAGGAACTAAGAGCCACCAAGCCTCGGAGCTGGACAGTCAGGCAGTTGGTCCATGTTAGTGAGCGGAAGCTGCCCCAGGCAGGTGGGGACGCCGGCACCCCTTCCCGGACGGGGGCAAAGCTTTCCGACCCCACGGGGCCTCCCTCCCGGCCTTCGAGGCCCCACCATAGAGGCCCGTTCCCTGGCAGGGACCGAGGGGCACGTCCTGGGAATGAGACAGGATCCAGCAGCTGGCTCGTGCGTCAGGACGTTATGCAGGAGCAAGTGGATTATGGGGACTGTCACCTTGCCTCCCCCGGGGGAGCGGCCGGGGGACCTGGGGAGGCAGAGGGCAGCGGGTCCCTGTGGGATCGAAACCCAAGCAACGTCCTGTCCTATGAAAAGGCAGCACCGCCCGTCCCCGCCGTCTGCTCCCGGCCTCCCTTGGCCGTTCCTTCGTCTTCAGGAGACAACCCCGCAGTCAGCCACAGAAGCCGCTTTGTCTTCGGAGGCATGGGAGACAGCGGGATGGGGGGCACGGACGGTGGAAGTGCCCGAACCATCTCAGGGCTCCGCGTGTCCGTCTGGGCCCGCTTGGGAACACCAGGCTCAGATGCCCTGAGGAAGTGAGAGCATATCGAGTAGCCAGTGCTTGGGGACAGTGGCCTGACATCGGAGAATCCCCGGACCCTGGAGGCTGGTGCTGCCCCCGGCCAGGGCTCAGGGTGTGCCCAAGACCCCCCACACCTAGAAGTCAGGCAGCCGAGGAGGTCCTGCTCTTCCGCAGCCTCTGGCTCTTTTCCTCCCTGCCTGCTCTGTTCCCGTTGAAGTCCCAGGGCAGGGAGGAGCGAGATGCGAGGGCTGGAGCCGTGGCCACCTCCGCAGAACTGAGAGGGCACTTTGCAAAGGGAGACGCAAAACAACCGGGAGAACATGCCAGAGGTCACCTCAAGGGCACAAGGCACAAAAAAAGAAAGCGGGAGGGATCGGTGGAATAGTGACAAGCCCCGACGAGAAGCGAATTCCTGATGGGCGCCACCTTCGAATAGCTTATATCATTAAATAGAGAAGTGGGGGGTGGGGGTGGGGGAACAATACAGCAGCAACGCAAACGCAAATCTTGGCTTCAGAGACAGTGTGCAGACACTCCTGAGCTGTCCACCCGCCTCCGCAAGGACAGTCGCTTCGAGACGCGAGTGTTTTTGCTTCACAGCAGAAAGTCCTTCAGTGTCTGAGGAGTCACGCCGTCCTACGTCTTCTTGGATTCGCACTTGGTAAACTTGGAAAGTGAGCAGTTCCGACCCGAGGGCTGGCTCGGGGGCAGGTGTGGAACGAAGCCAGCTGATGGCTCTCCCGCGAAACGAGGACCGGACAGGGCACCGGGCGTCTACATCTCTTCGGAGTTCTGCTGCGAAGTCTCCAGTTTCATCTTTTTCGAGGGCGGCCCTCCTTCCGAATCCTTGGGGAAGGAGAGAACGGCAGGTGAGTGCGGCATGACGTCGAAGAGGAGCCCACACGCCTGGCTGTTTCCCAAGCCCCGGGTCACCTGGGCCCCCCCTCCGCCTGTCGCCGTCACCCTGGCTTCGTACCCATGTGCCTCTAAGCACCCCTCCCCTTAACCCCGTCCGGCTTGGAGGGGGCGGCCCCGTTATCTGTCCTCCGATCTGTCATTAACTGCCAGGGTAGTGATTTACGCACAGGTTTCAAGTTTACCTCTCCAAGCCCCGAGACCAAGCTTGCCGAGTTGACGACTGCTCCCGCGGGGCCCAGCACAGGTGCCTGGCCCGGGGTGGATGCTCGGTGGTTGGTGAACGTGCATGTGTATTTTATTCTGGGGATAGGGTGCATCGTTGTCACCAGATTCCCAAGAAGTCCCTCGACTCAACACGTGCTCACCCGCCTCTGCCTTGACTGTCCCACTAAACTGTCTCAGGCATCACCAACCTGACCTCGTCACCCAAGACCCGCTCCCAACATCCCCCATCCCAGCCAGAGCTCCTGGGTCCGCTGGTGGTGCCATCTGCCTGGGAAAAAGCTGGACGGGGCCCGGGAGTCCTCCCTGTCTCTGAACTCCCACGCCCGGCCTCACAGCAAGGTCCCTCTGATCCGTCTCAAAGGCGCTCGAGCCCGCCCCCCACCCCCAACCCCGTCTGCACCTGAGCCGCCACTATCTCTGGCCTGGATGACGTAGCAGCTCACTCCGCAGCCACTCCACACAGCCTTTGACACAGCCCAGGCCACCTTTGCAGAATCATACGTAGCATCTAAAACCTGCCGACGCTTCCCCACTGACTTCGGAACAAAATCCCAACTCCTTGCCAGGCAGGGAAGGTCCTGGGGACCTGGACCCACTCGAACCAGGCACCTTACATCGCCCACTAGGCTCCAGCCACCCTGGTCCCTTCTATTCCTCAGGCTCACGCCTGTCTCCAGGCCCATGCACCTATGGCTCCCTCTGCCTAGAAAGCCTGCCCTCCCGGCCTAATTCCTTCTCCTTCCCAGAATGCTCCACTCTCATCAGAGTTCTGTGCATCGCCCTGGGCCGGATCTCCCATGGCACACATGGCGGCTTTGCAGTCTGCCGTGTCTGCTGTATCCTGGCTGAGTCTCTCCCTCCCCAACCCGATCATGAGCCCCATGAGGGCAGGGAGGGACCTCGTCTGCTGCTTCACCCTGGGTCTCCATTATCTGGCATCGAGCCTAGTACACAGTGGGTGCCTAATTAATTACTGTTAAATAGAGATCCAGGGGCCTTGAGATAGGACACGTAGGAGCTTCTTGGGGCCTGAGAGCAGGTGTCACAGGGAGAGATGACAGACACAGGAAGAAGATGCCTCTGTCTTCCCTCCCCTTTTTCTTAGTAGGAAAGTGACAAAAGCTGAATCCAGACGTAACAGGAGAAAGCAGGCCATGGAGCCTTCCGAGATCCTGTTCAGGAGGAGGTTCTGCGGTTCTGCGGAGCACTTGGAAGGGCAGAGGGGAACCGCTCTCCGTAACAGAGGGAGCAGGAGGCAGAGCGGGGCAGGGAGATGGAAATGAAGGGGAGAAGTGAGTGAGCCTGGCTCCACGGAGAAGAGCAGAGAAACCCTCGGATGGAGGGGTGGCGTGGGGACCCTGTCCTTCCTTTTTCAACAGGAATGGCCGGACTTCAATGTCAAGTTGTTTGCTTTTACTGCAAAGAATCTTGCATCCTGCTCACAAACCTAGCAGCTCTGCAGGAGAATGTGGGTGTCTCTGCGTGAAAACAGTGGAGGAGGTCTGGGCCCCCCGGAAACGGCAGCGGAGGCAGCAGCGTGTTAGAATGGAAGACCCCAGGACTTGTCCAGATGTCGGGGGCTGAGGGAGGGGAAGCGCTAGACGCCTCCAGGGTGTGGGTCTACGTCTCCAGCTGACCTTTCCTCTACTGAGTTCAAGAGGCCACGAGACCCCGCCAACACCTTGGTTCTACAAACCATACATGAAGCTCTGAATTTTATTTTTAATCAAACGGGCTCACGCGAGGCCTGAGGCTCTGTGGCTTGCTTTCCTCGTTTTGCATGGCGAGAACATTTATTTTTTATCTGTACCTGGGCCAACTGTACCCTTTTTAACAGCTGCCTCCCGGTCTGTTTTACACACAGCCCTGGAGCTATTCGGCCAGTTCCCTTTCGACAAATTTCCTGCCACGGGCAGCACAGCTCCCATCAACACTCCCTGTGTGTCTCGGGCATCTGGAGAGTGTTCCATAGGAGAGAGGGAGGTGCAGATCTGAGGATATGCAGAAGATCAAGTCTGGGGCTCGTCCCCTAGGGAGGCCTGGCTCAAGGTTCCACGGTGTGCCGGCCAAGCTTTGCTGGATCCCGGCCTTTCCCTCCTGCCTGCTAACTTATTGTCAGTTTCCCCCGAGGTACCGACTGGAAACGACTCAGCAAAGGGGAAATGTTTCCAGTTGACGTTTTGATAGCTCTGTGTCCCCGCTCCTTTTGGATGGGCACAGGAGGTCGACGGTGTAAGTCATCCTGGTGGACACGGCAACACTGAGGCACGTCCTGGGTCCAGCTCCGCGGAGAGTGTGCCTCCTCCCCCATTTTCTGGTCTCAGCCTCACCCTGGCCCCAGCACGGTTCTGCGACCCTATTCTGGCAGCTGGAGACACTGCAGCTCAGTGCGTGCTAAGTGACGGGGCTGGGATTCGAACCCGGGACCTTTGTTCCTATCCACTGGGCCCCCTGCTTCTGCACTGTCTGATTCAAACCAGATTCTGACAAAGAGTGATAATCCAGAAAGGGGTCTGAGGAAGGGGGAGTGTGGTCAGCTGCAAAATATCTCCAAAGACTGTTTCACCCAGCACTGAAGATGCTGACGACATCTGCCCAGCTCTAGAGGAAGCTGACTCTGGGTCTCTGAGAGCAGGCAGGGCTTTTGTGGTCGCAAATAAGCAGAGTGACGAAGCCGAGGCTGGGACGAGGTGCCCTCCCTCTTCCCGCACCCACCGCGAGGGCAGGGTCCCTGTGTCTCGTCCTTCACGACAGCCCCCGTGCCAGGGCGGGACACAGAAGGACGCTCCCGACTCTAGCTCAATGGATACACGCAAGTGCCAATTGTCCAACGAGAACACGAGAGAACAAAGTAACAAAACACCTTTCAACGTACCCCCGACACCCCAACGGGCTCCCGGCCGATCTGGCTGCCCCTCTGAGACCTCGAGCGAGGTACCTGAGAGACTGAGGACGTCTCTGCCCCTGGCCCCGCGTCTCCAGGCGGCTGCCGCTCGACGTTCTCTGCACTGCTCATCGAGTTTTCCGCTGGAGACTGTGAATTCGGCTCGTCGGAAGCGTCTGAGGGAAGAACACGATGACAGATGCTGTTTTCAGACACGTGAGATGCGAGGCCAGATGGACCCATTACTAAAAATACCTGGAGCTGGGTGGTTTGGGGGCCAGGCGGTCTGTCAGGGCCGCCGTGAGCCGCCGGGTTTGGGGAGCCTCTTGCTTATTTTTTTCAGCGATGTCGTTTTCAGCAGCCAGGCAGGACAGGCGCTGGCCCTGTGGCCTCCGGCCCTTGCCTGCCCACCCACCGCTTTGCCACGTGCCCCTGGAGGACATCTAAAGGGTGCCACAGCCTCTGTGCCGCGGGCACCCAGCGCCCCCTGGTGGCCACAGAGCATTCCAGCCGCTATGGCTGCGACTCCTCCCTCCTCCACGGGAGCCGGCACTCCCCATCTGCCCCCATAGGTAACTGGTCGGTCCTTCGCAAACACCTCCCTTAATGGGATGGGTGTTTTCCTGATCGTCAGAGCAATGACTGATCACGGCAAGAAACAGAAAAGACAGGGGAAGAAAAACAAGTTAAAACCGCAGATTATCTCCCGCGGCCCAGGGCGGCCACCCGGCTAACGTTTCGGAGGACTGACTGACTCCCATCTTTCCAGATGTTTTCCCCGCGACCCGCACACAATCCTCCTCGCTCCCCAAACAGGGATCACACGGCATTTTGGAAGCACTGTTCATGTCTTTAAAAATTCTCGAAGTACGAGAACATGCAAGATGGCTGCACAGCATCCTAGCAAGCAGTCACTTCTTTAATGAAGCCTGTTTTGCCCGTTACTTGGGTTATTTCTTCCTTTAGCACAGGGAAGGAGCGGGGCACAGCAGGTTGTAGGAGGGGGTGCGGCTTTGGAAGAAGAGGTACCTGTGGTCCCACCTAAGCTTATCTGGGGCGCTGAGCTGGAGAGCTCCCGGAGAGAACAGCGACATCCCACCCAGGGCCCCAGCTGGCATGCGAGGCCCCGACAACATATGCCACTGATTTTTTTTTATGCGCACTAAAATACTCAAGAATGCCTTACTTTCTGGGGTTGCTGAGGCAGAGGAGTAACAAAGGAGGGGGGTGGGAATCTATGGGGAAATGGGCCTGACTGGCGAGGGGCGCAGGGGGCTGGGGAGGGGGGCAGGCAGCAGCCCCACCTCCCCAGGAGGCCGACCTATCAGCCCATCCAGCCCAGGTGAGCGGCTGTTAACATGCTTTCCCTCCCCACACCAGCGGTCCTGATGTCTTACGGGCAGTGCTCACAGACCTGACACCCCACGGGGTCTGAGCTGGGGTCTCCTGCTGCCAGGGGTAGGGTCCGGGGCCCACCCCCACCAGGGCGGGGCTCCGCCTACAAGCTGGCGTCTGGGCGGACGCCGGGTTTACAGAAGGACCTGGGTTCCAACGCTGCCTCTGCCACACCGGCCATCAGCCTCAGCCCCCCCCACCCCGCCCATAAAATTAAGGCTGACAACAGCCTCCCTGTCGAGTCACTGTGAGGATTCAATGGGAGGACAGGAAAAGTACCCGAGCAGCGAAAGAACCCCAGATGGCAGTCACCGAGGGAGCACCTAGAGCACAGAACCACACTCCCCATAAACCTGACGTTTCTTTGACATTTTCGGTTTTACCTTTAAAATCCATGTTAACGGCCGTTCCTCGAAAAAGCTAAGCACGAAATTGCCAGACCACCCAGCAATTCCACTCCTAGCTACGGACCTAAAAGAACCGGAAGCAGGTCCTCAAACACTGGTCACATGTGTCCCCAGCAGCGCCACTCACAGTGGCCAGGACATGAGAACGGCCCGAGTGTGAACGACCAGATGCAAAGGACGAACGAAACGTGGCGCATCCACACGACGGGACACGGCCCAGCCACAGAAAGGAACGAAGCCCTGACACACGTCACGACGTGGATGAACCTCGAAAACACGATGCTGAGTGGGAGGAGCCAGCCGCAAATGGCCACACAGCGTAGGACGTTCCGTGTCTGTGAAACGTCCAGAACAAGCAAATCCACAGAGACAGAAAGCAGAGGTGGGGGGTGCCAGGGGCAGGGGGACAGGGGTTCCACTGGGCTGATGATAGTCTGGGACTAGACAGAGGTGCTGGCCATGCAACACTGTGAATGCATTTTCTGCCGCCTGTGACCTGTCACGTTTCATGTTATGTGGATTTCGTCTCAATAATAATAATAAGAAAAATCCATGACAACGTTATCGTCTATTTCATAACGTGTGTGCTTTGAGAAACATCTCCGTCTGTGATTGTCCTCCCTGACGACAGTTCCCCTTCTGCCCGACACAGTGGGCTCGGCAAAGTGGTGTGGGACGTGGCGCCCCAGATGTAGGCGTAGATCACGAAGGTAGCTGGTCACCCCGAGTCACACTGACCCCTTGCCCGGCCTGAGCACTCCGTGGAGACCGGCCTTGGAGCCAGGGCTCGGCACAGAGGCCTGATTCCCGTAGCAAGACGGTGCTGGAACCTCGCCCAGGGGAAATTATTTTCCTGGGGCCTAAATTTAGTCCGGGGAGTTTGAACATTATGTCATTCCCTGAACTCACTCGGCAGTAAACAAGTTCAAAGCAAGGTCAACGGCGGGCGACCAACCCGCTCCGTCCTAAAGGCAGGCAGTGTGCCCCGACCTGGGAGGCCGCGGGGGTTCTGCCGCCCCCTGGGAAGCCCAGCAGCCCCTGGTGGGAGGCAGGTGGGTCTGGCCCCCTGTGCTGGTCCTGCCTGAGTAAGGCCGGGCAACCGTGCAGGCCCAGTGGCGTGGGGTGGCCGGAAGGGGACCCGGTATAGTTCCCACCTGGGCCTGTAAGGCTTGTGGAGCCGGCGGTTACCAAAATGTCATTATGGAAGGAAGCGTTAACCTAAGATATGGTTCCTGCGGCTGAGCTTGACCTGGCCCTTTAGGGCAAAGGAGACGCAGACCCCAAACAAGGAGTGACGAGGCCATGGCCAGGGAGAAAGGACGGGAAAGCAGAAGCCGGGCATGGCCCACACCTGGGTGACCCTGGCACTGCTCACCAGGCCCCTCCCATGAGCCGGGCTCAGCCAAGATCCCGCCTAACTTTCCCGCCTCACTCACTCTGCGGTGACCTGACGGGAGACAACATTTCTGTCCCCTTTTAAAAGGAAACAGGAAGGCGTGCCGGAGGTGACGCTGCCAGCCCAAGGCCGCATGGCTAGCAAGTGTCGGCCCAGATGTGACCAGCTCCTCCTGTGCCCCATGGCCCCCCGGCCCATGCTGGCGTGGCAGAGCGGGAGCTGGGGCCCGCTGTCCGGCATCACGAGAGACTATGGCACCGCGTGACGCACGCCGGGAAAAGGTCGAAATTCAAAGTCCGGTTTGCACGGAACGCCTAAGGCTTTCGTACCGTCCTAGTCAAAAACCCGTAAGTCGAACCGTTGTAAGCCGAGGGCCATCTGGGTTTGAAGTTTTTCCTTTAAGGGGAGCGCAAAGACCTCAGAACATCCACAGACATCCGTGTGCGCGCGCATACACTCACGCACACGCACACACGCACGTGCTCCCCAGTCACCACTTCTTGCCGCCTCCGCCAGCCCCTCCCCTCTCCTGGCTCCATCCCGCCCCCCATCTCATTGTTTGTTCTCAATCCTGGCAACCAAAGTGACCCCTCAGACCATAACACTGAACTCCCAGTGGCTCCCGCCCCACTGGGCATAGGTCAGGGTCAGTGAAGTGGCCTTGGCCACCCACACTTGCGGCCCCACCACCTCTCCGACCTCTCCCGCTGTATGAGCCCCCCACCCACTCCCCTCCAGCCACACTGAGCACGGTCGGGCCGCAGGGCCTTTGCACGGGTTCCCTGTGCCCACAAGGCCCCCCTCCCCGTTATCCACGGGGCTTCCTCCCCCGGCTAATTTGAGCCTCGTCTGCTCTATGAGGCCTTCTCCGACCACCCAAATCCTAACACTCCCCATAATGCGGCAAGGCTCCCCCTTTCCCTCCCTACTTTATAATTCTCCACAGCACGAACTGTCCAAACACTAGATCGCGTGACATCTGAGTCACTCCCTGAGAACAGGCCCTCCAGGCCTTACCGTCCTTCCGCCCTGGCCTTTGGGGGCCGGCCTGTGGCGGGGCCTCCTTGGAGTCCTATCCCCTGGCTGTGGGACCTGGAGGTGGACCGGGGTCCCCAGGCGCACGTACCTTCAGCCCCGGGCAGCTCCTTCCCCTCAGCCTGGGCCTCGTCGGCCTTGCCGTCGGTGCCGTCGCCGGGCGCGGACGGGGTGGGCTCTGGGGCTGGGCTGGAGTTGCTGCTGTTCTCTTGTTTGATGGGGGAGGCGTCCGCGATGGAGCTCTGGTTGCTGTTGTCGTCTGCGTGGGGGGGACAGACACAGGGGGTGTCCCTCGGTGCCTGCGGCAGGACACTCTCCCACGAAAGGAGGTGGCTGACACACCCAGGGAGCTGGCACGCAATGCCGTCCCTTGCGGCCTGCCCTGTGAGGCGAAGGGGTCTGGGAGCCGGGCTCGGCCAGTCCCCGTGGGCTCCCCGAGGAGGCAGTCAGCCACAGATGGTGGCCTGGCACGATCTACATCTTTGGGGGACATCAGAGGCCTCCGTCTGGGTGGGGAAACCAGACATCTTGGGCCCCTGGCCGTGAAGTAACACCAAGGCCGAGGCACGGCCCGCGAGGCCCTCGCCCAAACGCTGCCTCTGATCAGGCCTCCAGATCACACTTCCACTTGATACGAAACAAGAGAGAGAGAATGAGGTAACCACGCAAAGTGGGACACGCCACAGGACGACTGGCCCCGGTTCTTCAAGCCAATACCATTAAAAAAAAAAAAAAAAAGAACAGGATTATTGTAGATTAAAGAAATTGAAGAGACCCAACAGCTACACCTGAGAGAGAATTATTTGGATCCCGTTTTGAATGTAAGAGACGTTTTAGGACCCTTGGGGAATTCGAATACAGTCTGAAGGTTAAACGATATCAAGAAATTATTATCAATTCTGTTAGGAGTGACAGAGGCGCACTGGGTATGTAGAAACGTCATTTATCACGAAGGGGGCTCAAGGGTTTACATACAGACTTAGAGATGGGGACTCAGAAAAACGTACTTTAAAACGCTCTGGCGCAGGCTGCACGCAGCTGTCAGAATTCCCTGAATTTTTACACTCGAGAGTTGTGCATTTTTATACGTAAATTGTATTTCAATTAAAAAAAAAAAACGACACCACATTTAAGAAACAGACAAGGCACCGATGGTGTTTTCAGATGAGTGGAAATCTAGGAAAAAAGAGAACTGGGCGATGGCACTGGTGTCTGTGCTGGGAGCGGAGCTGGGGTCCCAGGGCGCACAGCACCTCGCACGGGACCCCCTTTCTTGGGCACAGAGAGTCATCTTAAACTGTAGATACTCAAGTAGCGATGTCAAAAATAATACCATAATCTTCCGCTGCTTTTCTGGGCTATGCG
>NW_006434829.1:4867784-4878900 GCF_000325575.1 Pteropus alecto
GGCCGGGGGAGGGGAGAGGCAGATCAATATGGCCTGGGCACCTACTATGTATCAGGCACCGGGCACGAGTGTTTAGTCACTTTGTCTAACCCTCTCAACAATGTACCAGGTCGGTGCTGTCACCGAGGGGGAAACTGAGGCTCAGAGCGGCAGAGCCCCCTTGCTCAGGGTGGTCCCTCCAACTCCCAACCCCGTCTTGCTTCTACCTCACCCTGCCAAGGAAGCGCCAGGCAGTCACGCAGCCCCAACTGGGTAAATTGCATCTTATTTTAAGTGTACTCTGGGGGCTAGTTACACAAAGCATCCTCTTGTGAATTCTGGGACTTGGGGGAAAAAAAATCAGATATACGCTCTCCTGATTTACCTTTTGAGAAAATCTAAACTTCCTTCCTACGTACACCAAGATACGTGTGCGTGTGTGTCAGGAAGCACGGAAGGCAGAGAGGCTAGACCCACGGGTCCCAGCATGAGGCTGTGTTAACGAGTGACAATAAACATTAACATTTAGCAAGTAAGCTGCCCGGGCCTGGCCTGGTGGCCTGCTCACAGCGTGACCCTGGTCCAGGGGCCAACCTCGGCCGAGTCTGGAGACTAGAGAGCTGGCTGCCGATGCCCTCCCTTAACCTCCTCCTACCCCATCCTACCCCCACCCCGGGCCCACGTCCTGCCCGGAAGCTTCACACTGACATGCTCTGGGGTCGGACTGGGTCTGGGCTGCACAGGAACTAAAATGGAAATGACACTGGGAAGCGGCGCACGGAGCCTGGCGTGCTCAGCGTTCTAGATCTTCTTCTGCAGTGTCGAGTCGAGATTTTCCCAGGGGCCTGCAAAGGCCCCGGCATTTGTACACGTCCTGACTCTGGGCCTCGCCTTCTTCATCTGGACAATGGGGATTATTCTTTGGATGAAAGAGGCAACGCGTGAAATCGGGGTCCACTTAGCAAGACGCCTGGCGCCTTGTGACGGCTACTAATGTGCCAAGGCTTTAAAAAATCATCTCGTTTAATACTCACGCTGACCTTATGAAGCAGGCATTACTATACCCATTTGACAGATTAAATACAGACAAACTCAAAGGCTGTGTGTTAAATTACTAGACCAGGACTCTGCAGGTGGGGGGGCAGGAGAGGGGGGTGAGGGGAAGGTCCCAGGAGAGCCGGTTTTAAACCCAGGTGGGATTTCTGTTCTAAAAGGCCCTCACCTGTAATTCTGTGATTCACTCAAAACCGTGAGCCAGGCCTGGAGTCTTCTTAACCCCTAGAGAGCAGGGGAGCTGGCCAACGCCAGGGAGAGAGGTTACAGCCCGGCCCTAACACCTACTTCTGAAGACAAACTGCATCCTGACGATAATCGATAATCGTATGGCCAGTGGGCCGGGGGCTTTCTTGACACACTAACTGTCTGCAAAACCAGACTCTTTCGTTTTCCGGATGAGCCAGGTTGGGCGGAGGGGGAGGTTCGCTGGCCTTCCTTCCCCAGAACGAGGCAGCCCTGGGTCTGGAGGGTTAGAAACGCCAACAAACTCAGATTCCTTTGTGAAGTCCTTACTTATCTAATACCACCACGTTGTGCAAAAGGCTCAGAGTGGTCAAAAATACAAAGACGCTGACCTTGGGATCGAGAGATGGAGAAAGGCAAGTGCTGTGAGCTCTTATATCAGCAGGCCGGGCAGGTGACAGAACAAGGTGAGCCAGGTAGGCCTGGGGAAGCCACTCCCACCCCCCACTCCAAGGGACAGTGCTCCCGCTGTGGCCTGGAGCGGCAGTGCACGTCCGGGGTTGCTGAATCTGATTTCTTCCCAGGATGGCAGAAATGCACATTTCCTGACTTGTCAATATCAGAAAGTTGATGTTTTAGAAACTTCGCGTGTGACTCTCTAAGGTCAGAAGTCAGCTGGGGGTTTTCCTTGGAGGGTGGAGACAACCAGGAGGGGACACCAGGGGGATTACCGGGGTCTGTCTTGACCTGGGCTGGTTACATGGGTTTGTGTGGTGTGTGAACATTGCACGGAGTCATACGTTTAGCGTCTGTGCCTTTCCTCTCAGATAAAAAAAAAAAGGTTAAAAGGAAAATAAACACCAGCAATGTCAAGACAAGTGCAGGCTGGCTGAGGCGCGTCTCCAGCCTGGGTTTGACCGGTGGCGACTTCTGAAATAAGATGGCAAAGGAAGTCGGGCTGTCGACGTGGCAGGCGGGTCCCAGAAAGATGAACACGTGGTCAGAAATCCAGGTTGGAGCTTCCCAGCGGCCAAGGCAAAATGTGAAAGTGGGACATACAGCCGTTTATAGGGTATGTCGGGGCATCTCTGAGGGATTTCCGTCGCTGGGCGCGAAGCGGGTGTCGCGTTATGTTTCGGGGCTTGCTGGCCTGGGCAAGGAAGGTTCTTCTCCTTCACGGAGGCTTCTCCCTGGCACAGCGGCACCCGGTCCTGCCCAGCCCCACCACCCCTTGCCTGGAATGTGAACAGACCTGCTGCTAAGACAATACACAAGTGGGTGCCGCGCCTCGGCGCAGGGGCCTGGCCGGGGAGGGCCCTGCGGCCAACGGGGTGGCTCACCGTGCATGTCCATCATCCCCGGGGAGGAGCTGTTCTCTGGCGTGGTCACCTCCGAGCCACACTTCTCATCCTTGCTCTTCTTCTTGTTCTTGTTTTTCTGGAGGAGAAAGCGGAGCAGAGACCGAGTCACCTGCACGCGGGGGCGAGAGCCTGGGGGGTGGCGTGAAGGTTTTATTCTACTGACCCGTCTTGGGGCCCCCACGTTCCCAGAGGGCTCTCCCTGGCCTGCATGTCAACTCGCCCCATCAGAGGCCTCATCGAGGAGCCCAGCGGAGGGAGGCGGCTGGGGCTGGAAGGCCATGGTCACCGGTTCAGCGGTGGCAGGTCAGCCACGGAAAAACAGACTTCACACATTCCCAAATGGGTTAGGCCCCGGGGCTGCCCTGCTCCCATCACAGAGGGAGGCCAGAGGAGGGGGCTGGGGGAGGGGACGCTGGTGGCATACGGTTCCAGTTTTTACAACTGGAAGAGAACTGTCTTAGAAACAACCTGTGTCCGACAGATTACTGTTCGTTCGTTCGATGTAATGCGACGTAAGAATTAGAGAACGAGGCGGCTCTTCGTTTAATAGCGGGGAACGATCTACCAAAACGTCCACGTTAAACACGTCTCGACACCCCCAGGATGTAGAAAAAGGTGGGAAATGAAATGCCGCCACTCGGGGTGAGGGAGAGGACAGGGAACGGGTGCTGGCGTGTCCGCAGGCACCTGCTCTCTCCGTGGAAGGATCCGGCTGCCTTCAAGGGAAGGAGCTGAGTGGGGGAGGGGGGAGGGCACAGTGACGGGAAGCAGGTTTATAAAAAGGCGCAATGTCAAAAACAAAAAGTTAACGTTTCAAACCTAGAAAGGCAGAGGGCAGATGGGTGGTTTCTGGGATCTTGGGTTGGGGGGAGCGACCGCTAAGTTTTCTTTTCGGGGCCATGAAATCACAGCGGTGACAGCTGCCCGACTCTGTGAGTACACGGACGCTGACCTGCGCGTGTTACCAGAGTGAGTGTTACAGCAGGTGAATCACCCCATTAAAAAAACAAAAAAATTTTAAGTGATGTTTGAGTTTCGTTTTTACCTCTTCGAAAGGACGAAATTTTCAAGAGTTCTGAAGAAAAAAAAAATGGTGGAACCATGTGGTAATTGGGTGTTTAAAAAAAAAAAGTGAAATGCTCCCCCACCCCCGAACCCCCCGCAATGCAGATTCCCAGCCACAACTCTCAGAGATTCGCATTCAGCTGTCCGGGGCGGGGCCCAGGGACCTGCATTTCTTCAAGATTCCCGGGGGATCAGATGCTCAGCCAGGTGTGAGACCCGTCACCGTCACCACAGGGGGAGAGGCTCAGTGGTGCCAGCGAACTGGCGTTTCCCGGGCACTGTCTCTGCAGCCATGCTGGGCTAAGGCCCGTCCATGGGACACGTCGCTGTTGCTCTGTGGCCAAAACACCAGGACCCTGATGCTTCACTGCACGGGGAGGGGACCAGGGCCCACCTGTCCAACATCACCAGCTCCTCCCGGTGGCCTGTCCGACCCCTGACCTCGTGCTTCCCGCCCAGCCGGGAGCCGCCCTGTCCCTCCCGACCGCCCCCTGTATGACATTCTCTCCTTGATCATCATCCAGCTGGCACTTCCCTCGTGTCTGTTCCATGCGGTTCTATAATTATCTTCCCCCCAACGAGGTTATAAATTCCTTGAGAGCAGGGACCACGTCTTCTCTCATGCCGCGGCGTTGATGAGACACCTGACGACGTGCAAGGCGCAGACGGGGGAGCCCTCGAGGAGCCCGGCCACGCTCAGCTCTGCCTCCGGAACAGCCGGTACCCGGCGCCCGCGTTCTCGGGGCGAGCACGCCGGCACAGGGTCAAGAACGGAGCCTCGGCCTGCTGGAGGGCGGCTCGGCCTCGCCTTCCTGGTCCCTTAGAGACCTACCCATCATGACCCCCACGTCACCCGCAGGAGCGAATGGAGCTGTGTGGCTTAGTGCGAGCCACCTTCCTGGAGGAGAGAAGTGTTCGCAGGACCAGGGAAGGCGCCCCAGGCCGGGGGCAGCCCAAGCGAAGGCCTGGAGCTGGGCCGCTCCGCGCTGTGACTGGAAGTCGGAGTAACTGACCTGGGGTCTTTGGGAATGAGTGGCCTGGGAGCCGTGACACGGAAAAACCGCCGTGGGGGCTGCCACCGATCCTTCCTTAAGACCAAGCACAAACGGTGGGGCTCTCAGCCCCGAAGAGATGACTCCCCACCTCTCCGAGGGCCAAACTGGGGCTGGACTGCAAGTGGAGTGGAGACGGGTCCAGCAGCCTCTCTAGCCCTAAGTCAGGTCCTTCTGCTTTCCAAGTGGCCTTCAGCCTAGGCCCCTGCCATGATGGGCAGCTGAGAGCCCCTCTCACCCTCATGGGAGGGAGTACGGAGGGACAGCCCCATCCCAGGGGACTGGCCCCTCATACTTACATCATCGACCTTTGGCTCCGTCACAGGGACCCACTTGTAGATTCGCAGGGATGTGTCACCCACGGTCACCCACTTCTTCTCCCTACGGAGGAGGAGGAAGAGCCTGTTTACTAGGGGCTTCGGGGGCAGGGCCTTCCTCCCTACCCAGCGGGGTCACCGGCCGCACTCCCTTGGGGACGATGTGATGCAGTGGCTGCTTGGGATTAGGAGTGTGAGCTGCAGGTCACGCGGGCGAGGTTCGAATCCCAGCTCTGCCACTCGCTAGCTGGGGCCCCCGGACACGTCACTTCACCCATCTGAGCTCAGTGTCCCCTCTGTTAGACCACGTAGGGCTGTCGACCTCTGGGCTGTGGTGACGGTCACGTGAGACAGCGTGAGTTAAAGTCCTCCAGCTGCCTGGGAAGACACGTGTGGCAAGGCTCAGGGAGAGGGGCTGCCATGGTGACAAATCCTCAGAGGAGGGAACCAGGCCCCAGGATCCTCCAGCCTTCACCCCACGGCGCCAGTGAACAGGGCAGCAGAGAGGGCTTTGGGCCAGCCAGGCCTCCCTGGGGGTGGGGGTGCGACGGGAGTCTGGGGTCAGTGGGAGGAAGTGGACACACAGCGTGCCCTGCCATCGGGCGCAGCTGAGGGGGGTGCAGCTGAGGAGAGCAAGGCTGCCCGGTGGCCTCGCCCCAAGGAGGTCCCCAGACGCTGATACAGAGGGGCTGTGACAGGGAAGCCCAGCCCCAGCTGTGGGCTGCAGCTGAAAGGACACTCCAAGGCCCCACCCCTTGGGCACCTGTTTTAGGGTCTCAGCTCTCAAGGCCCATGTCTGGCCCGCCCCTTCGCCCGGCCAAACCCTAAGCTCCCCAGGGACAGCGTCCAGGACCCCTGGCTGCTGTAGGCAGGTTTATGGACGAGGAGGAGAAAACTCACAAGCCACAAGAAGGAAAAGAGGCGACCGGCTTCCATTAAGGATGACAATGACCACCCTCCCCTCCCCTCCACTCTGCTCCAAGCCACTGTCATTCTCTAGATGACTGGTGCAGCTTCCCCAACTTCTGTCCTTGACCCCCTGCAGTCTATAAGACAGGTCATGTCACTTCCTGCCCCAGACACTGAGAGTGACGCCCAGAGGCCAAGCACCGGAGGGCACCTTGGCTCAGGGAGAACCCGCCAGAGGGAAGAGCTGGGACGCGAAGCCAGGCGGGTTTGGCGCCGGGGTCCGTGCTCCTCACATCAGGCTCTGCCATCTCGGGAAAAGTGGGAGGTCGCAGAGGATCTGTCCACTGCTCAGTGAGGAAATTAGCTGACTCAAGGGACTGACAATGGGATGTCAAGGCCAGACACACACCTGGTACAGGCGGCAGAGCTGCCAGGAGCCCTCAGCAATTTTAGTGACGAGGTTCCACCAGAACCAAGAACCACCCATGCCATGAGCACCCCTGTGAGCTGTCTAGCACCTTCTCCAGCCTCCCGGGCCAGACCTCAGTCTCGGGTCCCCCAAAACGGTGCCTGCTCGGGTCCCACACATTCCCTGCTGGAGGGCGGTGGGCCTCGTTTTCTTTATTATGCTAGTGCGTTCCAGGGGCTCAGCGCTGTTCACACGTGCTCTAATCTTCCCACAAGCTCACGTGGCAGGGACTGTCACCTTCCCTATTTGACGGGCAAAGAAACTGAGGCACGGGGAGGTCAAGTCATCAAACCCTCTTTGCCGCTGTGCTGTCTAGAGCAGCCTCTCGGGCCCTCATCCCTGCCCCTTTTAGTCCAGAAAGGAGGAAGGAAAGGCAGAGATCTAAGTCACTTCCCACCCACCTCCTACCTCCTGGAGGCAAAATGGACAATCCACGATCCCAGTCTTTCCCCACCTCTATTCTGAACGATCAGAAGGTGCCAGGAAGGGATGGGGTGTTCCAAGAAACAGTCCCAGTGACAAAGCAACAATCACAATAGCCGTTGCGCGCCGAGGCTTCGTGCCAAGCGGTTTATTTACAGGCCGTCTCTCCCAGAGGTGGCCAACAGGCCCATGAAATGGGGACTACTATCACCCCACTTGATAGATGAGGAAATGGGAGGCCCAGAGAGGTTATACCGCTAGTTCGTGGTCACACAGCTTAGGTGACGGCAGAACCAGGACTGGACACGGGCTCGGACCCCGGCATCCACCTCCTGCTATTCTGTTATCCGTGAGAACGAAGACTCCGTCCCACAGGCCACATTGGTCACAGAAGCTGGACAAAAGTGCATGTTGCTAGCACCCCGTGCAAGTGACCAAAGACACCTACTACACACAAGCCCTGGACTGGCTTCCTTGGCCTGGGCCCTAGTAGGTCAACAAATCCGCTGTTTGATTGTGTTTAAAAAAAAAAAAAAAGGAATTGACTTGCAATATGCAAGGCACCTTTCAGGGCAGAAAGTGTACCAGATCTGGGTGTGTGTCACACCTGAGCCAGGGTGGATGTTTGCAGGTGCTTCCCAGGGAGGGTACGGGCCCTGCAGGTGATGAGCTCAGCGCGGCCAGGTAGGCTGTCACTTTGCCCCAGCTGGCGACCCTTGGCCCGAGCGCCCAACTCACCGTGCTTCAGTTGCAGTTCTAGGTGTGGACACTGAGGGGCTGCCGGACAGAGGGGAGAGTGTAAAGAGCCCGCCCTCAGGCCTGCAATCCAGCCAGCAGCCACCCAGGCAGCGATGGGGCCCCGAACTTAAGGTACAAGCCACTGAGCCAGCACCAGGGAGGATGAGAGGAAGCCCCACAGATGTGGCACGTGAGCCTAGGTGTCTCATCAAGCTGGTGGCTTGAGAAACACACAGGGGCTCAGAGGAGCAGCTGAGTTCCCACTGCGGCCCCCCAACTCATCGCGCACGCAGGGCACACGGCCTCCACCCCCAGCGAGGGCATTAAGCTGAGTTATTATTTTGCAGCTAGGGAGGCGAACAAGTGTGTTTCATCCGGCCTGCGTGGTACTTTTAAAAATTTGAATCGATTGCCAAACTTAAAAGAAAAAGTCAGACAACGTAGAGATCCAGTTTCCTGGCTACTCGCAAAAACTCAATCTGACCACAAGGGACACACAGGCCCCTCCAAGGAGCAACGGCACTGTCCAGACCGGGCTCTGTGGCTCCCCCAGGTCACCCAGCTCTCTCCACCTGCAGGCACTGGGCCCAGATTCACCACGATCAGCAGGCCGCACCCCAGCCTTGCCGTGAAGCTGCCCCTGGCCGCGCCCTAAGCCCTGCTGCCTTGATGGCCCCTGGTAACCAGCCTTAAGTACCTCTCTTCCCCATCAGACTTGGACTCCCGGACGAAAGGACTAAATGAGGTCCCAGTTGAAGGACTCAAGCCTCAAACGCTCCTCCTCGGCTCAGGCTCCTATGCAAATGACAAGCACCTATCCCAGATTTTCCAGGCCAAGGCCAATTTCCAATGTTCTCCCAGGTCCACTCAGGTCCAAGGGCGAGACCACCTTGGGGTCACCTGTTTCCCTCGAAGACAGCTCTAAACCCTTCACTCTGTATTCACATCCCAAGGCTGGTCTTCGATGCCTCAGGAGGCCTGGCCACTGGCTAGCCTTACCCTAACGAGGCCCAGGCCCGCTTGACCCGCCCTGTGCCTGGCAGGTGGGCACTGCCAGAGGAGCTGAGGTGACGCCCTAGGCACAGGCCTGTCCCTCCCTCAAGGACAAGTGGAAAGTCCTCAGAAAGTCTTCTGTGTCCACAGTCACTGAGGGACCCTTCAGACCAAAGGCCCGGGGGTCGCCGGCCTAAGCCTACTTCTCAGCTCAAGCCAATCTCCCTCCCTGATCTTCTCCACTCACACTGGGCCTCCTCGCCCAGTTTCCCAAAGAGGGGCGCACCGTTCTGTCCCTCCTTCAGCCACATTCTGGCTGTCTCGTACTCACCGGCCTGCCCTGCTGGGACACCAGAGGGAGAGGAGGAGCAGCCGGCAGCTAGGACAGGGTGGCCACACTGGCTGCTGGCTTTATCCGGGGGTAGGGGAAGGGTGGGGCTGGCAGACTGGGGACTGTCACCGGTCACCGGGGCCGGGAGAAGTACCACCCTAGGCTTCCGGGCTGAATGTTACGCCAGATACCTCCATTCTCCTCTGGGGAAAATATAGGATTGCGAATTAAATTTGAATTTCGGATAAATAGTGAATAATTTTTTTAGTATAAGTATGTCCCAAATATCGCATGGGACCTACTTAGGCTAAAAAAATTTTTTTGTTTGTTTTAAAATTATTTCGTTGTTATTCTCCGGGGCACTTGAGATCTTGCTCGCCGGCATATATTGTCAATTTCGCTCAAATAAACTCTTATAAAAATTCTCTACAAAAAAAAAAATAAAATAAAATAAATTCCGTTGTTTACCTGAAATTCAAATTTAACTCGGTGTCTTGTCATTTTATTTGCTAAATCTGGCAACCCAGCATCCCAGCCAGCGGTGAGCTGCGTGGTTGGTGCCACGCAGTTAATAAACAGCCCGACGTCTGGAGGACTGACCGGAAGACCCGTTTGAAAGGCACAGTGCAGGTGAGAGTTGGCTTCTCGGGGCTGGGGAACCCCAAGAAATAAGGCCGAGTCTTTCTTGCTTAGAAGAGGCCGGAGGAAAAAAAAATATAAGCAAAATACAAGTTTCTACAGAGTCCACTGACAATAAAGACATTTGAATGGGGATAAGTGCTGTCGGAGATGTGACCGGGGAGAGGGTGAGAAAGTGGCACAGGACTCCCTTGCTGCCATGGTTAGAGAAGTTCCCATGGTCTGTCCAAGGTCAAGGCCAGGAAGTGAAGTGGGAGCCCAGCCCTGAGGTCTTGAGAGGACATGACATGTCTCCCGAAACACAAGGAGAGAGGGAGATAAATTCTCCTCCCGTCCCCCAAACAAGGCCTGGACTGCAGTGCGCTCAGCGGCATGGAAGGACAGCAGGCCGGCTGCTCTGGGGCCGGCGGGGTGGAAAACCTCACAGCTCCATCTGCCCTCCCTGCAGAGCAGCTGGCAGGCCTGCCCCACGGGAGCAGCTGTCAGGGTGCCGGGGCCTCTGCCCGGCGGGAACCTGGGGCAGGAGGCCCTGCCGCACCGCCTGGAGCACAGACAGGCAGCTTGCCGCCAGGCCCGTCCTCACCTCCAGGCCGGTGGCAGAAGAGACTCAGGCCCAGGCACCAGTTCTTTCTTGGCACAGGCACTAAGATAGGGGACAACTCCAGCCTCCCTCCTGGGAATCCCACGGGAGAGGGGGCTGTGGGCTTGTTTGCCTCTGTGTTCTGGCCTGCAGCTGTTTCTGCCATTTTTAAATGGCTCCGGTCCGGCAGGGGGTGTCCTGCACACTAGGCGAGCTCCCACAACGCCCAGGACTTGGATCTCAACTTTGGAAAGCCTCCCCTTCTCATGGTTCTGAAAATTCTTTGTCCCATTGGAGCCAAACCCAGCCCTCGGCCGGGCATCCAGCCATCTGCAGACGGCCCTTTCCATAGGAGGCCCAGGAGCACGTGGACTTTATTGATTTTCCTCTTGCCTTTTTTTTGTTGGGTTTGACTCAGAAAGGACAGCTAACTTGTGACACGGCTAGACTGGATCCTCGCCCCCTGTGGTTTTTACAGACCAAGGCGTTACTCAAGAAATGACACCCCTAAACATAAACATAGCCCACCGCGGGGGGGCCTGCCCAGTTTTCAGGCTTTAGATAAAGGGTCAGGACGAGCCCGCGGGCACTGACACCCGAGAACATCGCGGCTACTCCTCTCCGTCCCTGACCCTGCTGAAGCCGTGGGAAAAAAAAAAAAATAATAATAATAAAGTTGAAATCAGGGAGCTGGGAGTTTTCAACAAGTCTGCCCCAACCTGGCGATCTGCGGCGTCTCAGGCCTGGCCCTCGGGCCGATTGCGCGTCAGACCCCGGCGAGGCCGCGCGAACGTTCAGTCCTATTAATTACAACGAGGCCACGCTGGACACTCGGGCGCGAGCTGGAGAAACACGCGCGGTCGAGCCCGGGCCTCCCTTTGCCCCCGCGCAGAGAACAAAAACAACGGCTCCCTTCGCAAAACAAGCACGAGCTGGTCGGGGAAAGGCAGACGCGGCCCAGGACCGGTTTCTGGCCCCAAACACTGGCTCGCCCGAGCCCCGCGCCCGGCCGGCGGGCGCG
>NW_006434829.1:4880150-4908296 GCF_000325575.1 Pteropus alecto
GGGGCGCGCTCCTCGGGAGCCAGCCCCGCGGCTCTCGGCGGCGGGCGCAGCAATGCAAGTTTCCTGCGGGGCTGTGGACTTCGCGGAGTTGAAGACGGCGATGCGGGACGCGAGGTGCTGCTCTTGGGGAAGAGTTGAGAAACACCGATCTAGGCTGATCCTCTGCCCCGTGTAGACACGCGAGCTAGGACGTCGCTTCTCTTCGCTGAGCCCCTCGGAAAACTGGGGTTGGGGGAGAGGTGCCACTAGGCCCTGCTTATTAAATCGCTTTCGGCAGGGAAAGTTCACTAGTGACCTGCGTTTTAACGGGGGCTCTACCTTGCTCCCCGCCGCCCCCGGGGATCGCGGCCCTCGAAGAGGCCCACGCTGGCTTTGTCAGAGAACCACGATTTCAATGTAAGCCCCTTCTGACTTAGGTCTCAGGCTCAGAGCAGGTGCTGCGACGCACGAACGACCCTAGCGGGTAAAATGGCCTGGTCAGCCTACGAGGAGGACGGCTGAGGCTGTTTCTTCCCGGTCCTGCCGGGGGACAGCTCTGTGGAGCCAACCGTCATTATCAGGACCACCCAGGTGCCGCATCTTTGTGTTCAGGTGCAGCTAAACCGACTTGACCAGAGCTAACTCACGCCCAGGTGGATGCTGGGGAAAGTGACAGTGACCTTGTCAGCAAGTCCAGGGCCCTGGAGGTAAACTAGCCCAGCACCAGTCATTTTACGCATGGGGAAACTGAGTCACAGAGAAGTTCAAGGTCACAGCCATCGCTAGCTCTCTGACTCCCATTCACTCTAGAACCAAGCAGTTGGCCCTGCCGGGGTCATGGAGTGGGAGGCGGCCCTGCGGGCCTTTCCCAAGGCCTGTCTTTTCACCACAAGTTCCAAAAGTGAAAACTGAGAACGCGTAGAGAATCACTCCGAGGATTACATAGGAAAAACTATGTCACAGCAGGCCCCAAAGCAGGTCCCACCCCGCCGGCCGTCTAACGGGGCCGGGTCAGCAGACATGTGCTTCGGGCCACGCAGATCGTTGAAAACTATAGATTTGAATTTAAGAAGATATATCAAAAATTTAAGTCTCAACTGGAATGGTGAAATGGATAAATGTGTGTGTCTATTAAGCTGTTTAGAGGAACGAAGTACTGACACTTGCTATGACGTGGATGACCTTTGAAAACACGCCAAGTGGAAGAAGCCAGTCACAAAAGGACAAGTACAGTGTCCTTCCATTTACACGAGATCTGGAGACTAGGCAAATCCATAGAGACAGAAAACAGGTTGGTGGTTGCCAGGGGCCTGAGGGAAGGAGAAATGGGGAGTGACTTCTAATGGGTGTGGGGTTTCCTTTTGGGGCGCTGAACAAGTTTTGGAACTAGATAGTGGTGATGGGTACACAGCATTGAGAATACACTCAATGCCACCGAACTGTACACTTTAAAACACAGCGGTCCATTTTATGTTATATGTATTTTAACACGATGAAAAGAAATCAACTTCGCTGGAAATAGCAGATCGACAAACCGGGCCCCCAGTGCCACACGGCGGCAATCAGCTGTAGCTGAGGAGTTCTGTGCCCCTCCAGGTCACCAGTGTGTCACCCAGTCACTTTACTCATTCGTATTAACAGATAGCCCCTGAAGGAATTTGTGTTTCTGATCTCTGATCAGACTGTAAAGCTTTCTACAAATGTTCTTTGTGAATCTGGTATGTCCCTTTGTATAGTTTCTTGTCTCCTGAAGATACTTTAAATTTTCCTTCAATAAAGCACGGTTGTTTCGGTGTCTGATAATTCTAATATGTGAAGTGTCCGAGGCTCTGTTTCTGCTGGTTCTTGCTCATGGTGTCCTATTTCCTTGTGATCTGCCTGGTTCTCTCTGACCGTGCTGCACACTATGTTTTCAAATTCATTTAAAGGGATTAGTTGAGGCCTAGGATGAAGTTACCTTCCTTGAGAGATGCTTTACATTTGCTCTGCCAGGCTCCTGATCGTACTGCTAATTCAGGAAGGCCTAGTCTAGTTCAGGGCTTGTGGGTCCCTGGACCACTCAGATGATGCCAGTACAGGCTGCCCGATTGAGCACGACTAGATTGCCTAGTGTACCCTGAGGGTGGGGGTCACTGCTGGGTGACAGACCTGCACTTTCCAACTCTGCGTGCAGTGTTCTCATGTTGATAGTTTGAAGTCATCCGTAGCTTGGAAATTGGCAGATGCTACTCATTGGGATCCTTTCTCCGACCCCACCAAGAGCTGGCAGGGAGACAATTACCAGCATACCACTGGCGGAGGCTGATGGGGTCCCAAATTGTTGTGGGGATGGTCTCCCTCAAAGTGTGAGCCTTAGGATGAGATTCAAATAGACTGGGGAGGCCTTACAGAAAAGGTTTTTGATAAACCAAACACTGCAATCGGCCTCTCGGTACTTTTTCTTGCCTATAAAACCTGTCACCAGCTCAGATACTAGTGGATTGGCAATCTGCATATCCATCTATGCAGCCATTGACTTGCCCAAATTTGGGCCACTTGAGGTCATATGAAAATAGAGAGTAGATATAAACTGCTTTGACAGGCTGATGTGTTCACAAGTGAGACCGTGTCATCCAGACACTCTGTCTGGTCATGACCCAGGGACCTGGAGCGAAGCTGGAGTCCATCCAGAAGCAGGCTTGGCGAATTCGCAGGCCGGGACACTAGAAGGCTGCCCAGGTGTCTGCTGCTTCCCTCCCATGTGCGCGGTCGTTTCGGCTGCCAGCACCCGAACACCCTTCCTAGGTCTGGGTGAGCCTTGGGGAGTAAAGCCACTCCCACTACGAAAGCTACGGGGCGGGGGGGCCTGTCTCTCTCTTCACCCAGGGGTTAGGTCCCGGGCATGGTCCCAGCTTAGCTGGTTGGTGGCTGGTCTAGCCAGTTGAATTTTTAAAATTATAGCTTTACTGAAATGTAATTAAAAGACCATAAAATTCACCCTTTCATAGTGGTGTTTAGTATATTCACCGAATTGTGAAACCATCACCACAATCAAGTTTAGAACATTTTTGTCATCCCAAAAAGAAACCCTTAACTCATTAGCAGTCACCCTTCCTCTCCCTACCCCCAGCCCCAGACAGCCACGAATCTACTTTCTGTCTCTGAGGATTTGCTTATCCTGGACGTGTCGCATAAATGGGATCATACGCTATGTGTCCTCTTGTGTCTGGCCTCTTTGACTCACCATATTTTCAAGGTTCATCCACGTCGTAGTGTGTATTAATATTTCATTCCTTTTTATGACTGAATAACATTCTATTGTATGGATTTACCCTATTATATCCATTCATTCATTGATGGACATTAGGGGTTTTTACGCTTTTTGGCTATTAGGAATAATGTTGCTATGAATATTAGCCTACAGGTTTTTGTGCGGATGTGGATTTTCATTTCTCTTACCTATATACGTAGGAGTGGAATGGCTGGGTCAGATGGTCGCTTTATGTTTAACATTTTGAGGAACTGCCAGACTGTTTTTCCAAAGCAGCTACCCCATTTTATATTCCCACAAGCAGAGAATGAGGGTTCTAACTTCTCCACATCCTCACCAACACTTGGTATTATCTGTCTTTGTTATTTTAGCCATCCCTGTGGACGTAAAGCGGTAACTCACTGTACCTTTGATTTTGACTTTGATTTTTTTGAGACGAGTAGGGGCACTGGAGAAATGACCTACAGCAGAAGTGGCCATTGGAGGATTGGAGGCACTGAGCTCCCAGGGGTGGCCGCCTTCGGTTCCTGCTCATTTTCAGAGCCTGCTTCCCCAGTCCCTCCATCGATCTGGTGAATTAGTTAATAGTCCCTCTCCATGTAATCGAACCAGAGCCAATTTCTATTGCTACAAACCAAAGATGACGACTGATACCACATTCAAGCTGCCGCTTTGACATTACACTTCCGGAATGCCTCGTCCCTGGTTAGTTTGAGTAGAAGCAACCCTTTACTTCTACCCAAACTATTGTAAGAGTCTCCTCCTTGCTGTCCCTTCCCTCCTGCCCGTCCACCCAATCCTATGCCTCTCAGATGAAAAATTAATTCACTTCCCTCCCTTCACTTTAATCCTCAAGTTTAACCTCCTTGATTCGGCACACAAGTCCAGGCCATCTATGTAATGTGACCACTGCCTTCTCTGGCCACCACCCCCAGGCGCCTCTCAGATTGGCTGAGCGTGCCTCGTTTATGTAATTTCTCCTCTACCTTTCCTGATCTCCTCCTCCTTCTCGCCCCATCTTCTCTAGATGACTCTATATCATATCACAAGATACTGCGATTATTGACCTGTTTCCTTCACTACAGTGTAACCTTCCTAAGAGCAAGAACTCTGCTTTGTGCTACATTGTATCTAGGCTGAGCACACTGTGTTGACACTGAGGTCACTATTAGTCACTATGAGTAGGCTACAAGTCACTGCCTGCTGTCATTTATCCCAGCAAAGTGGGAAAGGTAGAGGTGTCAACAGGACACCGAGGAAGGGGTAAGTGGAAAGCATTTGCCAAATATATGTCAGGCCACCTTCTGGCGCTCGCCAGGGCCCCAGGCGATGCGTGGTTACACGTGACCACGCATGAAGGGACAGCAGGATCACTGAGGAAACTGGGATCATGTTTTTGAAAAACAGTGGCATCCCTGAAAAACGAAGAAGAAGGAAAAACAGTCGCCAACTCCGACTTAAGTTTTACGAGCTGAAACCCACGGTGAGCAGGGCCGCCTCTGGCTATTGTCACACGAAAGGACGCAGCGATTTCAGGGCTGGCTCCACGTATGACTTAACGTCTGGTCTTTCCTGGGACCCTCTGAGCGACAGCCTAGCCCACGTCAGGACGCTCCGGATGTGAGGAAGCGAGAATGCCAGGCCTCCAGACAGCTGAGCAGCATGAGCGCACTGCGCTCCTCGTCGGACCCGTGAGGTGACCCTGGCTTTGAACGTCCCCATTGCACCGCTAGTGATTTCGAACTCTCAGGGGAGGTGGCGGTGTGGACCGCGCTCTTCCTCGGCCTGCACCCTCTCACCTGGGTGTTGAGAAGCACCCCCTGTTCCAGCAGCTCAGGAAAACACGAGCTACAGGGCGCAGGGATCCCATTATTAATGGTCCCATAAGACCTGTCCCTACAGTCAGGATGGTGCCACCACTGGAGAATGTTACATTGATGTGGGTTTTGTTTTGTTTTTTTTTCCCAATATTCTTTTAGGCTAAACTAGCAGAGGGTACTTACATGACATGTGAGCCGGGTGGCCAGTGCCCTGTATCTATTTATTACCGTCAATTTTGAGGCAGCTGCCTGTAGGGAAAAAAAGGGAAATGCTGACCAGATCCCTGGAGAGCGTGCTCAGGCTGAAAACACCTGTGTCTGGAGTGGCCATGGCTTAAGGACACAGGTCTTAAAAAAGAGACCCGTCTGCATTGCGTTAAGGTGTTCGCAAAGGACAGCGAGCAAGGTGACCTGGGAGCGGCCGGCCTGGACCGGCCCTCGGGGCATCCACTCGAGAGCTGAGGGGCGTAGGGCAGAGCATGGAAACCAGTCAGGGGGAACGGAGTCAGAAAGATGGTACAGGTGTCATTTAAAAAAAAAAAAAGTCTGAAATAATGTTAGATTTACGGGACAGATGAAAAGGCAGAACCGAGAGTTCCCACAGATGGGTCACCCAGCTTCACGGGAGGGCGCGTCTCGTCTGAGATCGAAACCGAGAACCGCAAACAGGTGCCGCGCCGTAAGCTAAGCCTGTATGTCAGTGTTACCAGACTCCCCTAACGACCGCTCTCTGTTCCAGGAATCCAGGATCCCACTTCGCATTTGGTCATTGTGTCTCCTTAGTCTCATCCGATCTTGTGACAGCTTCTCAGTCTTTTCGAGTTGGTCGTGACCTTGACGTTTTTGAAGAGTACTCGTTAGGTACGTTGTACAGATTCATTGTATCTGTAAAGAGCTGTTGGAAGGAGTCATCTCGGCCTATGACGGGGAGTGGACTCTAGCCTGTGACAAATCCGGGTGACGAATCTGGGCTGCTCTTCCTGTGTGGCCCACAAGCTAAGAACGGTTCTCACATTTTTTGTTTTTTCACAGTTGAAAAGAATCAAGAGGAGGAGGTTTCATGATATCTGGATATTGTCAGCAAAGCCACGTTTCAGTGTCCACGGCCACGTGTCTGTTTGGCACGTGGCCACGGTCATCCTTTTCTGGGTTGTCCTCGGCTGCCTGTGCCGTGTGTCTGTTCCACCAGCCCACGGAGGGGCCGCCACAGAGCCTGTTTGGCCCTCGGAGCTTCAGTGTCCACTCTCCGGCCCTTTCCAGGGCAAGTCGGCCTGTGCCGACTGGCATTCGCTTGTATTCAAAAGCTAAGTCAGCTATTAAAAGGGCATTGAAGCTTCGGGTTCCTTCATCTCATCGCCCCACAAATATTTAACGAGGGCCCATCGTCAAAACCAGCAGAGACCCCCTATTTGAGCAAGTGCTAACTGGCACTCACACTCCGGAACTGCGAGAGGTTCGGTCTCATCAAACGTCTTCCCGAGTGAGTCGCAGGCACAGTCTCCGCCTGTAACAATAATAGCTGCTGCTGCCCTATTTTGACTGCTCCCTTACGCCACTAACGCTCGACTTGTACCATCTCTTTTAATCCTCACCTCCGCCCCAGGTGTTCCAGGAGGAAACTGAAGTTTAAGAGACTAGCCACACCCAAGGGCACCCAGAGAGCTGGTACATGGCGGAAGCAGAAAACAACCCCAGGCCAGCCCCCTGGGCTTCCAGCCCTGGAAGATGCACGGGAGGGGCCCGGGCTCTGGAGTAGAGAGTGGGTTTGGGGGGCGGCCCTTGCTGCTTCCTGGCAGACCACCGCTGTTTCTCCACGCTCTCGAGCTCTGCGAGCACCCGACCAGAGACCCCCATCTGAAACGGTATTCTTTTTTTTTTTTCCTTCTTTCATAGGAACATCATCATGTGCTTTTTTGGTGCTCAGCGTTTTGTCCTTCGGGCTGGATGTGCAAAGCCAACGATCCTGTCTTCGATCTCTTCCTCCTCCCTTTCTGGCGTCGCTGCTCCGCCACCCACACTGTTGGAGAGTCTGAGTTCTCTGCTCGCTTGGCAGGAAGGCTGCCCTTGGATGCGTGTCCTTCCTCCCCACTACCTGTGTGGCCAGCAGGCGGGGCCTGCCCGGGACGGGGGCGGGGGGAAGGGGAGGCCCTCCGGGGGCCGAAAGGCACACACGTGCTGCTCTCTGCGTTGGTCAGAAGAATTGAGAGAGACACCAAGACAAGAGCACCTGCGTAAAGGGGTACCTGCGTAAAGGTGAGGAGGAGCCCATGGGCCAGGTTGGGCTGGGATCAGGGTGGGAACGCCACCGACGTGGGTCCTGCTGCTGTCCCTTGCCGTTTTGGCCTTCTTCGTTGGCTTTCCTGGTTCACCCCATATTGACTTAAAGAGATGCAGGAAGCTGCCTCGGCACAGTGAGAGCATCTCACCCTGGGTTTGACAGTGGCCCGGCCACACTGGGTCCAAGTGATCACTGGTCAGTTCTGCTGAAGACAATATTCTAATATGTGTTGTCAATAAGAACAAAATCAGTGTGCCAGATTTAATGAAAGAGGCCTCTGGTTGGTGTCCAGACTGCATCCAATTCTGAGTTATTTTTTTGAAGAGAATAAGTCATTTGAGAGTTTCCTGTTCCTTAAAATGTCCCCAGGAACTTTTTAACTGGCTTGGTAACATATCTCCAAAGCCCTCGGCAGCTGCAAAGTTGATTCATAAAGCTTGTTTTTGCGTTTTTTAAAAAAGAACAAAATGTAAACTAGGTTGCAAAGCCCTGGTGACACAATGTGATCAGCGGGTTCCTGCAGAACCTTGGCCCATGCTGTCTGTCCCAAGGTCACAGTGACACAGCCTGGTTCGGAGTAGACAGTTCCACTCTGTGTTCCAGGGTGTTCTAAAGACGCCCTCTGCCAATTTTCCGGGTGGACGCCTGCAGCGGGGAGGGCTCCGCGCGCGAAGAGGCCGCTGCTCTTCAGTTTCTCGCACAGACCTCAGCTCCTCAGCACCAAGTACCTTGCCGGGGATCAGAAACGGTCTCTCGAATGCTAGTTCCTCTGGGAAAGACCTGGTTTGGACGGGAGGGTGTGTTGGGCTGAGTCGAGCGCGGGGAATAACGTCTGGCACGTCGGCCTGAAGGAGACCTCACAACCGAGGTCAAAACACCGCCGGAACCTAGTAGTGTTGCCGAAACCTCGCCTGAGCTGGACAACTGGCCCGCTTTTGCCTACTAGGTGTTTTGCAGCCCAGTGGAGCATGAAGCGGTGACCCGACGACACCGGTTTCTGTGGGGGGTGGGGGGCGGACGGGGGCCGGGGGCGTGCTCACGGACTCCGGTTGGTATGTTCTGCCCCGCAGGCTGGCTGTGTGGTTTCTGAGGCAGGTGCAGCACACACAGGGTCCTGGGGTGCATTTTGCATTCTCTCTGACAGTTGCCACCGGAGTTAAGCATGGCCAGCGATGCGCTTCGTAACGATCACACATGACCGCTTGGGTACGTTGCTGCTAAGAAGCCACAGAGCCCAGAGACCCCGGCACCCCTGCCTCAGGCTAACAGCAAACAGAGTGATCCACATGAGGCCACATTAGGCCGATGGTCCAGGTGGTACTTGAGGGTAAGGGAATAAGGTCGCACGCATCACTAGGAAGTCCTGCTGCTGGCTAAGGCCCCCTCTGTCCCCGGAGACCGCACCATCTGCAGGCAGCATTACATCCCTTCAAACCCCCCGCCAAGCAAGCACTTCTTAGATTGGGCACAGAGACAGTGCCCCATGTCTAGCCACCGTTAACATCCAGCTGCCAGTGTTTTCCTTGCCTCTACCCACTTGTCTTGTCTCAGAAACAGTGGAATGCCCGACGTTGTGAATTCCATTGCTTAACAAAAATCTGCTTTTAATGCCTAAACGTTCTAAAGATTAGAGCGGGGGTAGAGAAATGCAGGCCAAGTGGTGCCTCTTGGGAAACAAAAACAAAAACAGAACAGAAAGCAAACGCGCGCACACAAAGTCCTTTGTGCCTCAGACATTCCTGACCGCTTCACTGGTGGTCCGTAGGTTCTCGTCTGGAACTGGATGAAAGGGCTAAGCCGAGAATCTCCGTCGCGAAGATTTCTGCGGTGATTTCGTCCGGAAGTTCGTCTTCGAGGCACAGTTGTGAACCTAGACGAACGAGAAAACAAACGTCTTCAAAATGATTAGGTTTCTGACGCAGAACCATTTCCCAAAAACACACGGCAACGATACTAAAAAGCGAGGAGTGCTTCGTGCTGTCGTTTAGTTTGGATTCCTTGAAAACCCCTGAGTGGAAACTGGTTAAAATCCTTCTTTTGTGGCTTGGAGCGCTGGCTCCCCAGATCTCTGCGAATGTCACTGGAAAGCCTTAACTACACGGCAGGGCTGATGTTACTGTTTCGAGACACCTGGGAACACAGCATAAGCGCATAACAATGGGGACGTTACATCCCCAGGTGCACGAGGAACGGGCTGCAGGTTGGAAGTGGCCGATCGGATACCCGGCTCTGGAACTGAGTTCGGGCATCGTTCCATTTGAAATCGGGGACAGACAGCGCGAGAATGGGAGGAGGCGGCCCAGTTGGGAGTCTTTGCTCCTGACCCCAGGCATAGTAACCACGGCGGTGGCTCTGACCACCACGGCATCCTCAGGCCACCACGGTGCCCTTAGGCCAGCGTCCCGGGCTGTCACTGGAGTCATTCCCACACAGGGGGCCCAGGCGAGGGGTCTGGACCGGTTCCTCCTGAGCTGACATTCGCACCCCAAACTTCAGGGCCATCTTCGTTCCTCCGGTGACCAGGAGGAGGAGGTGAGGAGTCCTTCGGCGGGAAAGGTGAGCTTCAAGAAGGTTTGTAAAGACTTTCAAGTTCCGGCGGCTTGAAGTTGGGCTCACGCCAACCACTGAGTGGGGGCAGGGGGGGGAGTGGTCTCCTTACTGGGGCGCTCTTGATAACCCCTGCTCTCCTGAGATAGCTTCTGACCTGTATCGTCCACCAGCGGCCAATGTCCACCCCCACCCCGGAGCTGGCAAGACGAAGACCGGGTCAGTGGGCTAAAGGGACAAGCACGGGGATGTAGGCTTCCGTCTCTTAGGCACGACCGCCGCTCACCGGCCCTTTTGTAACTTATCCGTGCTGGGTTCCGAGCTGGGTTCGCGTTGTTGTGTGCAGGGCGTTCAGGGAGTGGCTTGCCCGGGCGAGGGGTAAATAAATGCGCCTGAGTGCACAGCGGGTGAGCAAGCCACGGACGGCTACGTGTGCTGCGTGTGTCCTGTGTGCCCTGACGTGGCCGGTCCCCGTACCTTTGGTGGAGGCGGCCGCAGGCTCCGATTTCCAGCCCTCGGGATTCAGACCCAGCAGCGTCGCTAGGCAGTCGGACAGCTCCTCCTCCGTCATGTGCTCACCTGGGTACCGGGGAGGAGAAAGGCGGCCAGTCAGCTCTTGGAACTAAGCTTGCGGTCAGAGCTCAGTATCGACCTTCCGAGGTCTGATAGAGAATTATTCCGCTATTTCCTTTTCTTGAGACACAAAAAAACCATCTAGAGAGTCCTATGGTGCTTTCACAGGTGCTTCCTGATCTGGTGTTAGACTGGGCCTCCAAATATGTTGGGGCTCGGAGGGAGGAACCAGACAATGCTCCGGAAAAGACCACCCCCAGCTTTAGTTCAAAGCCCCTCACATTAGGGCCACCAGTCTGAGTAAGACGAAATGATGACCCAGAGAGAACGCCTACTCCACTTCCTCACATGAAATAATGAGGAAAATAGTAGGTCAAAGGGAACGTTTTTACTTTGGCGTGGTTTTCTTTCACGAATGCATCCCATCCCATGAGAGCCGAATCTCATAGCAGCCCTGTGAGATCGACGGCTGGCACTTTCATCCCTATTTTATAAGTGAGGACACCGGATCTTGAAGTTTCAGGAAGCGGGAACATAACGTCCTTCCCCCTGACCAGGTACACGGGTCAGCAAGCGCATCCCTCGGACCGAAGCCCCGTCTGTAAACAAACATGCCGGGGGTCTGCCTCCCCGAACCCAGCTCTCTCCAGCGGGAATGGTCCAAGGGTTTGACCGGACATCCATAGGTATGGGTTCACCTTTGGTGAGAAGTAGTTTCAGGAAATCCTCTCTTCGAATAACTTTCTTTCCTTTGGAATTGGTGTAACCGAGAATGTTGAAGCTCCTCTCGATGGCGTACATGGTGTTCCCGAAAGGCGGCCGGTGGTTGAGGTAAACTTTGAGGAAATCCGGTAAGTTGATTTTGTCAACTATCTCTCCACTGTCCACGTACTCACTAAATCTGATCTCGTTAAACATATCTTCAATCTGGGGAAGAGGTTTAAAAAAAAACAAAAACAAAAGAGACCGTGGTAAGCAGGAAAGACAGTGATGGACTTCTAAAAATTGGAGAGTAACAGACAAATGTTCACCGTTATCTTCGAACTTGTCTGTTATGGGTTGACTATGTCCCCCCCAGAAAGATATGTCGAATTCCTAACCCCTAGGACCTCGGATTACGACGCGAGTTAGAAACGGGGTCATGGCAGACGTCATTAGTTAAGATGAGGTCACGCTGGGGGAAGGTGGGCCTTTAATCCAGTGTGACTGGTGTCTCTAGAAGAAGAGGAGAGAGACATATGGGCAGAAGGTGGCCCTGTGAGGGTGGAGGCCTCAGAGACTGGGGCGACACGGTTTAAGCCAAGGAAGGCCAAGGGTTGCTGGTCACCCCCAGGAGCTGGGAAAGGCCAGGAAGGCTTCTCCCCAGGGGCTTCACAGAGCATGATACCTGGCTGATACCTTGATGTCGGATTTCTGTGAGGAACTATGTTTCTGTTGTTCTTAGTGACACAGTTCATGGTGCTTACGTAAAGGCTGCCCTAGGACAGTGTCCCACGTGTTGACGCTGTCGGCGCTGTTGCATTTTATCGCGTTTTACCTAAGTACCTCGCATGGTATCAACTGCCTCCTTTCTCTGTGAAGTGGATATCAGTTTCATTTAAAAGACGGAATCCTCGGGAAATCAGAAATTAGTTTATATGAATAAGCAAATAATTTAGGGTGGAACTCAAATATTGGACCTCTGGCCCTCATAAACTTCGTAAGACAATTAACTGCACCTTACGATTCCTTTTTCCTTCCTTTTCCATTTTTATTCTGCAATGTTTTTTATATATATATCATATTTTACATTCACACACACACATACACACACACAAAGGTATATGTAACTTATGTGGTATCAATTTTTAAAATGAACACCTAAAAAGCCATTATTAATCGAAGAAATCGACAAAATGGACAAATCTTTGGCCAGACTAACCGAGAAAAAACGAGAGAAGACTCGAGGAATTGCTAAAATCAGGAATGGAAGGGAGGACATCAGTACCAACCTTATAGAAATAAAAAGGAGTATGAACAACTATATGCCAACAAATCAAATAACCTAGATGAAATGGACGAATATCCCAAAAGAGACAAATGACCAAAACTGACCCAAGAAGAAATAGAAAATCTGAATAGACCCAAAACAAATAAAGAGATCGAATTAGTCATTTAAAACCTCCACAAAGAAAAACCAAGGACCAGATGGCTTCACCGGCGAATTCTGCCAAACATTTAAAGAAGAATACGCATTCTACACAACCTCTCCCACAGACAGAATAAAAAGCAGCAATTCACGATTCATTCTATGGGGCCTGCTTCCTAACTTAGAAAGTCATTCTTTGTGTATTTTCCAAATCTTCTAGAATTGAGCAAAGGGTCTGACGTGTCTGTGGATTCGGACGGGAAGGTGGTGCCTGTTAACGCAGGTCTCCACGCGGGATTCTGGCTTAACACGAGAGAGCGAGAAATACAATATAAAAACAAACACCACCAGTCCTCACTGCCATCAACCTGTGTCTGTGCAGTATTTTTGTACCATGCATGTTGCAGTCACCTGAATTCCAGGAACCCGAATTACGTCTGGCAAAGGGCTAGAAGTAATTCATTTCAGTGTCTACGTTTATTTTTATTTTTCAATTAGAGTTGACATTCCATATTATGTATCTACATTTTAAAGTAATATGTCTCCTAAAAAATTGTGGGGGTTGGAAATTTACAGAGAGAGAGAATGAGAGCCACAGCAAAGTGGGCTATAACTTTTTATCCCTAGAATGTGAACTCTACTTTGGTTGATAGGAATGAATCAGGCAGTGAATCTATATTTGTGCACAATATTTATCAATTATTTATTACCTTTTCCTCCCTGTCCACTAAATAAATGTAGGACAAAAGTTGAAAGAGCACCAGTTTGCAGCAACACCAAATATCAGCCTGTCTGGGGCCCCCTTCTGTCTTGTTCTGGCCTCAAATATCAGGATGAAAATAAAAACCTCTTACAGTCTAACTGTCCAATCACAATTTCTATGAAAGATCTGGGGTCCTTTCAATTTTTTTCATGCGTATAAAATATGTTTATTTTTTGCCATATTGGTATCATATATATGCAATACTGGTATCGTATATATCATATACATATACTTTTGTATCATGCTTTTTTCCCTTTGATACTGTGTCTTAGTAATTACCCACTATTTGCAAAGAAACCACATATTCTCAGTGCAACATTCCAGAAATGGTCTTTTGAAATAACATCGCTAGTTAGGACACAAATTAACTACAATTGATACCACATAAGTCGCTTTAAATGGTAACACTTTCAAATATAACACTTATAGAGTTTAAATTATAGACAATTGCATTACGTCTACTTTTATGTAAACTAAAACACTCTCCAGTAACATCTTATTTACATATTGTAATGTGTAATTTTAATACTATCGTTATATATTTGTACTACTACTTATGATGAGCCAGTGGAGACTGGGGCTAAAAGTATGATCTTTGATGACAGACTTAGGTTCGGACCCCGGCCCTGCCATTTTCTACGTGACCTTGGGTGAGTCATTTTACACTCCTCAGCCTCGGTTTCTTCATCTTGAAAAAGGTAACATGGTAAAACGCATGCACCGGACGGCTCTGAAGTTCCCTGTGAGCGTGGACGTAAAGCACTGAACGTCACGCCTTGCACACGGCAAGCGCTCCGCAGGCGGTCGCTCTTCTTGGGATTATTTGTGCGCCTTTGCTAATTACACGTCATTAAAGATTATCATTTAGCATTGCATAAATTAGAACCTAAATGATAGACGTTAAGTATAAATGTAACACGTGATTTAACTCGGTTCAGAAATAGGAGACCAACCCAAAGACGACCAAAAAGGAATCCCGCCACAGTGCCTGAGTCACTCGGGCCCGAAGCGCTGCCCTGATCTCCGTGACCGTTCTCAGCCCGATCCCAGCCGCGGCGACTCACCTCCCACTCCTTCCTGCGTGACCGGTCAGGAATCACTGCTCGAGAGAGGCAGAGCTGGTCGTCTTTCCCGAGCTGACGTGTCTTTCCCGAGCCTACTTTGCAAGCCTTAGTCGGAAAGGCAGGTTCTGCTGCATGTCTAAACCAAGTTCACGCTTGGACAAGAACCTCGGAGCCGGAGCGGGAACGTCCAGAACCTTCCCAGTGCCCCAGGGTGTGCAATGGTGATGCTGGAAAGGGCGGAGGCCTGCTGCCCTGCCCCCGCCCCCCAGCATTCGGGTGGACCTTTATTGGGGTTCTCGCACTGGCCTAACCTCCGCCAAGGCGGTGAGTGGTTCCTTCGACTCACCCGGGGAGCTTCGAATGTTCTCATGCCCTTCCCCATTCCCAGAGACCCTGATTTAATTGGCGCGGGGTGGCGTCTGAGCAGCCCTAGTTTTAAAAGCTCCCCAGGTGATTCGAATGCGAGGCCAAGGTTGAGAAGCGTGGCTTCGAGGCAGAGGTCCTCACACTCGGTCAGGCATCAACGTGGACCAGGCAGGCTGGTGAAAACACGGACTGCTGGCTCCGTCCCAGGAGATTCTGATTCGGTGAGTCTGGGACAGGGGCCGGGAGTCCCCAGGCGAGGCCCAGGCTGATGCTCTGGAGGCCACGGGGGTTCACGGAGGCGACGCTTGCACCGAAAAGAATCGGCATCGGCCTCGTGCTTTTCCTTAGAGAGTCATGACAGGTGGCAGCCGTGGCATACGCGCCACTCCTTTGGGCCACACCTGTGTCCTCCACTAAGCTGGGGCGATAGCTTTCTCTTCTCTTTCGTCAGCAGCTCAGTTCCTAGGGGCCCGGAGAAATGTCGAATGAACGAAGTCAGTAATCGACGCGGGTGTGAGCGAGGCCGAGGGAGAATCTCTCCTGAAACTCACAAAAGCCCTGTTTAGAATAACCACTCACTGCCCTAAGTGGTTTGATTTACTCGTAGTTCCTAAGCACTGGGTTTATTGCCAATAAGAGGCGAGTCACTTAATTAGCACTAGGACAGCCCTCCGGTTTAGGAGTTTTCGGTCTCAGTCAGTCAGCGAATGTTTATGAGACACCTACTAAGTGCCAGGCACGGGGCTGGGCCCTGCGAAGAGACACTCCAGAAACGGCACGCGGAGAGGGAACGAACCGGAAGGCTCCGTCGCCACCGTTCGCGGCCCTGGCTGCCCATAAGGAATACCTGGGCTTAAAAAAAAAGAATCCCACCCACATGCCATCATTCTGTTTGATTGACAGGGGAGGGGTGCCCAGGCACCAGGATTTTTTGGGGGTGCCCTCAAGTGATTTTTAACATGGTTGGATACCATGGCCCTAAAAGATTCGGTGCCCAAATATGGGGGATCAACATTAAAACGTGGAGGGCTCTCAGCTAGATGTGCCCGGAAGGCTTCCTGGAAGAGGTGCACCTGGAGGACGGCCAGCACGGATCCAGCCGGTGTGAGGTGAAGGAACACACCGCAGGCTGGGACACAAGTGTGGGGAGTGGGGCGCAAGGGAGGGGTGCTGTCATAGATGACTCCGCACTTCATGACACGAGGCACACAGACGGACCTTCCGGTTCTCCGGGTCAGAAGTCCGAGATGGGTCTTCGGGGCTAAAATCGAGGTGTCAGCGGGGCCACGCTCCTTCAGGAGCTCTGGTGGGAAATCTGCCCCCCTTCCCGTCCCGGCTCCCAGAGGCTCCCAGAGGCTCCCAGAGGCTGCGGCCGCGGCCCCTTCCGCCTTCAAGGCAGCAGTCTCGTCACTCGCTCTGACCTGTCCTTCCCTCGTCATGTCTCCTCCTCTGTCTCCGGCCCTCCTGCCTCCCTCTCAGCGAGACCCTTGTGATGCCACTGGGTCCGCCGGCTGATCCGGGATCAACTCCCGTCTCACGAGCCTCACCTCGATCGCACTCGCCAAGTCCCCCTTTGCCCTGTGAGGCGACGCATTCACGGGTCGCAGGGGTTAGAATGTCGACATCTTTGGGGGCCATTATTCTTCCCGCCACACCTTCCGCTTGTGTTGAAAGGTCCTAAGCAGGGGAGCTGGAGCGTCTGAGTTTGGCCAAGGCGGCGGGGGCCTCGGTACTGCTGGTCCAAGAACTAAATCTGCAGATGTGCTTTGTTTGGTTCATGTGGTGCTTTAAAAATTCGATTTCACATAGAACTTTTCTTGAAAAATCAGAGGAGTCTGGTGATGGTAGGCCAGCAACTCCAGTCGGTAAGAGCTGGGTGCAGCTGAGCAGAAACCGTCCCCTTTAGAGACAGGTGTTCTCTGGCAGTGACTATGTGACATCCACGCAAGACAGGGGGTCCTTGCCCTGGACCAAGGTTTTGGAGGGTCCCCTCAGGTTACTCCATCCTCAGAGGGGTTTGCAGGGCCATGGGGAGGTGCCCATCTAGACCCCATGCTCCCCCGTTCTACACCACACTCTGGGAACCCTGACCCCCCCAGGCTCCCCTCCCCCAAATAACTTACACCTACTTGTAGGGCCTGCAGGGGTCTCTTCCAGAAGTCACCCTCCTGGGAGAGACCTGCGCCCCCGGTGTGCCCACCTGTCGGCGTGCAGGGTGGCCAAGGACGGAGCCAGGAGTGAGAAGATGTGCAGGTGCTCGCGGGCCTGGCTCGCCCCGCACCATCCGCCCAGGCGTGGATCCTGGAGTCCAAGCCTCTCGGTCTGAACCAGCTCGTGTTACAGGTGGGCCTGGTGCGTAGGTGTTTTCTCAGCAGCTTGTGGCTTGATTTATAACTTTCAAACATTTAGACACATGGCAGGTGGACCTCCGGTGGCACTGCTGCCCAGGCCCCGTGATGTGAGGGTGGCCGGAGTCCCCTTGCCCCAAATTATTTTGCTTCTGCCTCTGCCATTCACCCCGACAGGCCTCTGGGTTCGTGATCCTGCTGTCAGCCGCAAGAAGCCACTGATGGCCTTAGAATTATGTTTTATGATTAAGGTTTACAGCCTCCTTGTTAAGATGAGGGGAACATGATACATTTGAACCGAGGCCCGGCCTCGTTTTCATACACAGGCTCCTGGCGTGCGTCAGCTCCTTTTGTAAGAGTTCCACAGACTTGCAGGCTGGAAGGACTCTCCCTCCTCCCCACGCCCGCCTCCCAGCACACGGAGCTCTCTAGAACATCCTCTGCAAACGGGGAGACGGTCTTTCGTCACCGTGCACCACCTTTGCCTCCCGCCCTCTCTTCGTCGCCATCCCGGACTTTCTGAGCGGACCTGGGGCAGGGGAGGACGGGCCGAGGTCCAGGCTTCAGGGCTGGGCAGCTCTGCTGTATGGTCACATCTAGAGACACCTCTGCTACTTATGCATTGCTCTGTGACTTGCAACTGTCCCCTGCTTCTTCCTGCAACTATATCTGGATGACGGCTGTCTCTTTCTCCAAAAGTGGGGCACGCCACCATTAGCTCCTGCTCACTGAGCACGGCCACAGGGGAAGATTGGCCACTGTGCTCGGCCACAGTGCTCTCTCGGCTGCCATGCATCCATAGTCCGTGACGGTGACGCAGAAATGATAACACCACCCATTCATGGGCCCTTGCTGATGACTTCCTCCCAGCCCCTCATCAGAGCCCCGGCCTCAGACACCTGCAGACTCTTCCTTGCCCCAGGCAAATGTTTTCAAAGGTTCTACTATCGAATGACAAATTCTTTGTCTTGTCCCAAAACCCACAGTCAAGGGTTCATGAAGGGCCCGCAGCTCTTTGAAATCCTGACCCCGCCTTGCAGCTACACCCAGAAATAATATGGAGTTAAAAATAAAAATAAAAATAAAAATAAAACAGTGGCAGTTCCTCAAACGGTTCAAGATGGAATTATCATTGACATCATCATTGACATACCCTAGGGATGTATGCAAGAGAAATTAAAACGCACCTCTACACAGAAACTTGCACACAGATATTCATGGCAGTGTAATGTGTAATAGCCAGAATGTGGCGAAAACTCAACTGTCCGTCAGTCGATGAACAGAAAAAAATAAAACGTGGCCCATGCACGTGAATTACTAGAATATCGTTCAGCTATAAAAAGAAATGAAGTACTGATTCGAGCCACGACGTGGATGCACCTCGAAGCCAGACACAAAGTGCCACATGTCGCACGGGTCCAGGTGCACGCAACGCCCAGAACAGGCAGACGCACAGGGACAGGAAGCGGATCAGTGGGGGCCAGGAGCTGAGGCGAGGGAGGATGGGGAGCGACTGCTCGCGGGTCCGGGGTTTCTTTTTAGGGTGACAAACCTGTTCTGAGACTAGACAGTGGTGACACCTGCGCGACTCTGTGTACCAACCGGAAGCCGCTGGACTGTCCACTTTAAACGGGTGGCTGTTCGGCATCTGATGCACAACAATAAAGTCGTGAAAGAGAACGGGGCATGGCACGGAGGCGACGCCGTGACAGAGGCGAGTAACGAGGCAAAAAACATTGGGATTTTCGAAAACATTTTTTTCCACCGTCACTATGATCTATCCTTGTATAATTACAAAACTAGTAAAGGTTAATACGCGCCTGCTGTAAAAAATCGAAAACAAGGAAGATGGAAAGAAGAGAAATAAGTGCCCTGTAATGCCTCATCCCTTGGCAATAACCAGCGTTTGATGTCTTGACTTTCAGGGTTTCTTCCCCGTTTGTGGAAACAGGACATGGGGGCTAGGGCCGGCCGGCTGGGGTGCCGAGCCCGGCTCGGCCCTCAGCAGCTGCGAGACCGTGCGAGCGTGCTCAGCTCCCGAAGCCTCAGTTTCCCCGCCTGTGAAACGGAGATGAGAAGAGCATCGGCGTGTGGTGAGGGCCACGGCGGGGGGCGCTGGACGGTTCTCGGCACGGCGAGCGCTCGGGAGAGGGGGGCCGGGGCGTCGCTGCTGCCCGTGGTACCCTCACGGTATGATCGCCCCGTTCTTTGCCAGTGGCTGCCAGGCACTCCAGGATTTCTTTCTTGAAAATGCTTGGAGTGTGAAAAACAGAAACCGTTTTGTCTGGCCCTGACCTCTAAGCGAGGAGGTGCAGCGGTCACCAGGACGGTCCGGTGGCCGGGGGTGGGGGGCCTCCGTATGACCGCCCGGCCGCGGGCCATCTCTCCTCCCCTTGGTGTGGAACCACTTCCTGTCACTTATGTCACAGAGCAGATCCGACGAGCTGAGGGCCTCTCCTCAACGTGCAGATTTCCGGATTCCCACGGGGTCTTTATCAGAGAAGAAATCGCGCCCACCATCCTCGGCTCAAACGTCCCCCCTTGTCTGGCGGAGGCTGTCCCCACTCGGCCGCGGTCCCTCCGTGCCAGCTGGGGCCACGGTTTAGCCACGGAGATCAGCACACGGGGCTTCGGGAGGATTCGCTAGTTTATCTTTCTGGGTTTTGTTCCGAATACAAGAGCAACACGAGCTCCACGCCTGCAGTTAAGAAAAATGAAATACTACGGAAATGCATGTATGAGCCCCCACCTCGCAGTGCACGAGCGTAACTGTCTTCCGAGGACGGCGGACGCTGCAAAATGGGAAGTTGTTTCATCAGCAGACCCTGCAGATGGGCTCACGGTGCAGGCTGGAAAAGAGAAGCTGAGAGCCGGACCGCCACCCCCGCACGGCAGAGGGAGAAGAGCGGGGTGTCCCGGGGTGCTCAGGCAAGGGGGGAGCAAACGGCCAGCGCTGCCCGTGCGGAGTGAGGGCTCGCAGGAAGCCCCCGTGCAGGCAGCCAGCAGGACTGGGAAGAGGGCCTCGTAAGCAGTTTCGAGTCAACTGCTGTGAAACGGGGTTATGTCTGACCCTTTCTGGTTAACCCCAAATTTTCAAGAAAGCTGTCTTATGTGAGTGGGCTTTCTGTGTTTGTGGCAGCTGGAAAAGGGGCTGTGTCGGTCAGGTCTGGAATGACATGGCGTGGACAGTCTGCGCACGCACACGAGGGAGCCCTGAGGCTGGGAGCGCACGAGACCCCAGGGCCGCCCCAAAACTCCGATTGGCAGGGACCAGGGCCAGGCTCCAGCTGGTACCAGAAGGTCAACTACAGAACGCAGAAAGAGTTCGCCCAGACCCCACGCCTCAGAAACCAGTGTCGTTAAGGGTATGGTGCATGTTCTTTCAGAGCTAAGCATGTAAGAATCTAGACGCATTATTATTACGGAAACCAGACCGAGCTTTATATACTGATTGGCAACTTGCCCTTCGTCCTTCAACAACAAATCTTGCACATTCTGAGTCAAGAAACAGGCCAGTTTCACTTTTTAATGACGACTACGGTAGCTGTCTCTTCCCTGTGAATATCACCGTGCGCCTGTGTGAGTTTTTCTCTAGGAGACACTCCTAAAAGTAGATTTGCTGGGTCTAAAGATATGCACATTTAAAAAGTTAAGCGATAGTTTATTTCCTCTCTAAATAAATGCCAAAGCCCCTGAATACCCCATAACTTTTAGGGCTGCTACTAATTACTCTGAGGTCAAATAATAATGCCAGGGACTCTATTTTCCTCATCATCTCTGCAGTCGACATGACCAAGGAGCACCATTCGCCTACCCAACTGACCAGCATTCGCCGAGTCCGCCACGTGAGCTCTCGCCCACCACGTGCCTCCCCGCCAGGACTGACCTCGCCTTTCTGGAACTTGTGGACGCACTACTGTTAACTCACCGCAAGGACTTACCAAGGTTATACCGCGCTCTGCACGCTAAATGGAAATGCAGCCTCCCGTGACTAGGAAACACACGTAACCCATGGGCCCTGCCCCAGCACGACAGTCCACAGTCCCAGCCGAAAACCACTCACGAGGATGGGAGCCGAAACTTCCTCACATGTGGAATCAGCTGTAGAAACGGTGACGCCTAAGTTCTGGTTCCTTCCACGACATTAAAAACATTGCCACGCTTTCAGTAAAAGGGTGAAGATTTGTGGGAGCAGCCAGGGGACCACACTCTGGCGGCGGTCTCCCCATTCTCTGGGGAGGGGTATTATTCTTCTATAATTTGGCTTCGAATTACCGCACTGACTAGATTGAAATCCCCAAGGCATTTAAAACGACGTAAGAAAAATATAAATAATGTATAGCCTTTGGGGGGGCTGGTTTGAATCTCTGTGTCTGAGACTTTCAGGTGACCAAGTGTTAAGATACTCCATCGGCTACGAATATAGTCTGTACAACTTCCTGGGGAAAACGAAACAGCGGTGTCACAATAGGAAATGTTGCGTTAACCGTGACAAAGCCTGGGTTTAAGAGTGTCAGGGCCCCGAAATAATTTTTATTAAAAATCGCTATAACTCTGACATGAAAACACGATCAAAGAGTTCTCCTCAGATATAAACGAACTCAACAACTAAGGACATCTGCACACTGACGTGGCCACATCTGGATCACAGGGCCTTTGGAAAATGTCTCCACAGAGTAAATGTGTTTCCGTGGACGAGAAATCCTCGCATCGAAGGGCTTCGTGAACACGCCGCCAAGGGCGCTGAGCAGGTGTGAGGTGATGCACGTGGCAGCCGGTGAACACCTTACAACGGCCACTTTTATTTCTCTTTGTTTTTATGTCAGTAAATAATGCTCGATGTCACTTTATAATTCTTTCTGCAGACTAAGTTTTTTTCCTGGGTACCTTTTACTCATCGGCAAGCTTTCGATAGGCTGTTAAGCCTCATTATCCGTTGCCAATGACAGGATAGCTGCGTGTGCCCCCGTGATCACACGCCCCCCAATGATCACACGCCCTAACTAACTTCCACGGGAATCAGGGTATGAAGGGCCCCCCTGCACCCATCTCTTTCTGCAGCACCTCCTAGGGCGGGCGGGTGGTGGTTTCCAGGTTAAACACTCAGAATCCCCTGATGGAGAGAGCGGGACTGCAGAGGACATGTTTCACGAGCCCAGGGGTTGAAGGAAGGCTGCCGTCAGTTTGATGACTTGCGGCCATTTACATAAAGTATCTTTACCAGATGAATCAAGGAAATAACAGGCTGACTTTAGACTGGTACGGAGAACACGGAGCCACAGGGAGCGACCCCGTCCGCAGGGCCTTGCGGGGGCCCCTCTCCCGGCTGGCGAGGCGCCGGGGTTCCAGCGTCGTCCTCCCCGTGTGGTGAGACTTGCTTGGGAATCACCCGCGGGGTGGAGGGGATGTGGGTGGCTCTGGACGGAACGAGCGTTGGTCGTTGTTGGAGCCGACTGGTAGGCACACGAGGACGCATTACACGATTTTCTCTCCCTTAGCGCATGTTGGGAATTTTCCAAAAGTTAAAAATAAGGAAAAGAAAGGCCCTCCCATCGACTTCTTAAAAAGAACGTGGCATCTGGACAGGAAGTACTAAAGTCAGAAGGCTCCGTGAGGCACCTGCTCTGTGTGATGCTGGGCTCCACAGACCTTCGTCCTTCAGTCCTCGTGACAACTCCGTGAGGTCGGAGCTGTTTCCAGCCTCGTCCTACAGACGAGGACACGGGAATTCAGACTACAGTTGAAATGACTTTCCAAGTGAGCGGCTGGAACTGCGCCCGGGCCGGCCAGACCCCGGGTCCCTGCGCTTCCCATCAACGTGTGCATCTCCCCCCCCACCCCCCGCCATCTGGAAGCGCAAGGTGTGACGCCCCGCCAGTCACCCAGAGGAGATGCGTCTTCGTTTAAGATAAACATTTGGCTGCAAAAAGTAGACGAACCGCAGATACGACCGTGAAGACAAAACCCAGTGGAATGGAAGCCGAGTGACAGGCCTACGGCCACTTTTCCAACCTCAAACGGGAAAACGGTTTCCACGGTCGGCCCAGGCTGGGGAATGCCACACTGCCCGTCACGTGCCCCGTTTTGAGGTCCTTTTTGTCCGGCGACCTTTTAAAGGCTCTGAAGAGCGGGCCCTTTTTCATTTGGGGACCCCTCATCCAGCTCAGAGTCCTCGTGGTCGAGGCGGCTGCTCCGCCTCAGTCCCCGCAGGTCGGGGGAGCATCCAGGCCTGGCCACCCTGAGCGGCACCTGCCCCCGGTGACAGTGACAAGGAGGCTGGGGCAGTGGCTGGAGCTCTGGCAAGGAGGCAGCTGCTGCCTCTGAGGCTGTGCCTGCTGAGCGCTGGGCCGGGGGAGCTGGTGGGAAGGGAGGCAGCACGGAGAACAGCGAGGCCCGTGGGGAAAGGTGCCTCCTGGACACGCGGTTCGAGGGTCTGGATTAGGTTCTACAAGACACCACCTCTAGCCCTGGACTCGGAGTTCCGTGCATCAAAAACGGGTTTGCCTTAGGTGCCTGTAACTTGTAACTAAAGAGCGTCCCGACGAATAATCCTATGTAGCTTTGTTGGATCCTCGTTCCCTGAACGCGGGTGGAAAGCTCCCGTGGGGCCAGCGTCCCAAGGCCGCACGTCGGAACGCTGAGAGGGCGAGAACAAGGCCGCCTCCCGGGCCAGGTTCTGATCGGCTAGCGCTGGGCCGGGGCCCAGGAACCTGACGTTTTCAGTAAGTGCCCCAGGCAGCTCTGACGCAGCTCGCCGGTAAAAACACTGTTCTAGGGAACGCGCTTGGGAAATACAAGCCTAAGGGACGCTTTTATGTGGGTTGCACAGCTTTTCTCTGCGGTGGCTTTCATGTCTGGCCAGGTACTTTCACACGATGCACGCTGGTCGAAGGACCGTTGGAAGCACGTAAACGAATCCCCGCTGGTGTAAGGCACGTGCGCGGGGCTCGGCACGGTTGCCGGGCGCTGAGGGCTCAGGGCCCCCGCACGCTGCTCCTCGGAGGATACAAGGCGGCTGCCAGTCACACCTGGAGCACACAAACAGGCGATGCTGGGGAGGCCCCGGAGCCAGGAGAAGTGACTGGGACCACAGCTTTGGCGCCGAAAGGTGCTCAGTCACCTAATGTGACCCTCGGGTCTCAGCTGGGGGGTCTGGAGTCATGTCCGCTTGATGGTGAGCTGTGAAATGCTACACTTTCGAAAATCCGTTTGGCAACAGAGCCTCAAAATTCATAGTCTCTGACGCAGCGATTCTACTTCTATGACTCTGGCCCGGAAAAATCATCAGAGGAGTGAGCGAAAACCCCACACGGCGATGCTCCTCAGAGCCGTGTCGCTGACGGCCGAAACGCTTCAGACAACGCATGTGTCCGTCGGCTGGGGAAAGGTTCAGTTTGGCGTACCGCCTTTAAAGAGCACGTGGTCTGTGTCAAACCGACAGGCGTCCGCACAGCAACCGAAACGATCGACAAAGGGAAAAAGGCGGCCCACGGAGGGGGAGAAAATGTTTGCAAACCACGCGTCCGTTACGGGGTTAATATCCACGGTAGATGGGGAACGCATACGACTCAATGCAGAGAAACCAAACGACCCATTTTAAAAATGGGCAAAAGACCTGAATAGACATTTTCCTAAAGAAGATACTCAAATGGCCAACGCGTACTGAAAAGATGCTCGACATCACTCATCGTCAGGAAAATGCAAATCAAAAGCACCACGGGAGGTCGCCTCACACCTGTTAGAATGGCTGTCATCGGAAAGACAAGAGATGACAAGTGCTGGCCGGGAAGTGGAGAAAAGGGAGCCCTTGGGCACGGCTGGTGGGAACAGATAAAGAAAATGTAGGGTTTGGGTGCATATATGTATATATACGTGCGTGTGCTGTATCTATAGTGCATATATGCTCACTGAGGATATTGATATATGTGTATACATATACACACACATACACATACACATATGTATATACAAATCTATATAAATACTCTATAAAATGTTGATATATATACTGAAACATATCTATAAGCACCACATAATGCCAATTCTTTGTTTTAAAATATAGATATATCTATATCCATATGTAAAACAACAGAAAAAAAAGTCCACCAAAATCTTAACAGTGATTATCTGAGTAATTTCTATTTTCCTCTCCATAGTTCTATATTCTAAATCAAAAAAGGTTATAACATTAAGATATATAGCCTTTAAAATCATGTTTTCAGAGAATCGTTAGTAAAATAGAAAATGCTAATCACACAATATGAAGTGAAAATGTAGGATCAAAATATATATATTCGATATGGTACCAACTAGTGTTTTAAAATTATGTGTACACATACATCTACAAAAAATCCAGGAAGACACTAATCACGGCTAAGTCTACGTAGTGGGATTATAAGGAATTATTCTCTTCATTCCACTTACATACCTTTCCCAAACTTCCCACCACGAGCGCGAGCAAACATTTCGGGTCAGGAAAGAAGCCCGCTCGGTGGCATCTTAAACCACAGTTTCTGTGCAGAGCATCCTCCTTAGGAGCGTGGCTGGTCCACCTGGAGCCCGTCCAGCTGGGGGCGTTCATGGGGTCACGAGGAGAGACTGCATCTCCTGAGCCCACAGCCCAGGACGAGCACCTGCCTCCCAGAGGCACCCCGCTCACGCCGGCCAGGGACCCACCCAGACAGGCGGCAGGAAAGGCCGGACGGTGGGCATCGTCTGGGCTCCGCCTGTGCGCCTGTGCTGTGCCAAGGGCCTCGCCTCCCTAAACCCCACCAGGCCGTCCTCGTCCGGCTCCAAAACCCACGTTCTCACCGACATCAAACTTTGGTAAGAAATACGTCTTTTAGGAGCATCTTTATGGGAAGTCTATTCCCGTAGGAATGTGTCGGCCATGCCCAGAACCCTCTTTCTGATCCATCTATGTGAGACTAATGTTAAATGTTTACGTTGACCTGCAATTATTGCTCCCAGGGGCCGTTTTCGTTAATGACGCGTCCCACTGCCGGTCCCTGTTCCCGTGTCACCTACCTTCTCTTCCGACGGGTAGAAGCCGATGGCTCTCATGACGAAAGGGAGCTCCGACAGGCAGATGTGTTCCGACACTTTTCTCGTCTCCATTGTGTCGATCCCTTGACCACGGAGCTGAGAATAGTAAAAATAGTCTTCCAGCTCCTGCGTGGGAATAAAATGGAAACACAACACGCGTCTTGGCTGAAGTCTGAAGCATCCTTTAAGACTGGGGGCACATTTTCTAGAAAGTAAGTACATTTGGAGCTCAGTGGGAAAGAGAACTTTGCAGGGAGGGGGGCGAAGCCAGAGGGTTAAGCCCGGACACATGTGTTTTGACAAATGTAACTCCATGTTACCAGGCAGTGTTTACTCGGAGGACAATTACCCTGTAGAATTTTCCTTCCCGGCCGCCAGACACCAGACTGTAGAACGGGGTCAAGCCTTCGCCCCCTAGAGAAACCGCTGCCTCCAGAGCACTGAACAGGAACAGAAACAGGGCTGTTAGGAAGCCCTGGGCGGGGACCGCCGCCCGCCGCCCGCTGCTGCGGGGCCTCGGGCTGTTCCAGCACGCACACAAGGAGGGTCTCTGTAAACTTGTCAAGGAAATGCCCTCCGAAACGAAGCCGAAAACGGGGAATTCAGTTTCGAGCGTGGAAACCGGTGGGACAGGGCGCTGGCCTTAATGACGGTGATAATCGCTCGCTGGCGACAGGGCGGGTGCTTGGCGGTTTGTCTACAATCTTTGGGGACCCCGGCTCTCCCCGGGGGAAGGCTCCCGTGAGCGGCTCTGCCTGTGGCTTCAGATCTGCACAGGGCCAGAGCAGAGAGGAAGGGGTGGGACAGGTGGACCGTCAGCGCTAATTGCTTCCATAAAAACTCGGGAGGCCACAAGGGACCCATGCCGGTCGGATAAAAATAACCCTCTGCTCTCTTAACACCGGGGTCAGGTCTTCCAAAAATAGGCCTTTTTAATGGTAAGAAAACCTACTTTTTGCGTGAGACTGACTTGGCCTCCTACAAAATGCTAATGATAAGCATTCGTTATAATGGTCCACTAACTGGATTTCTGCTAGTCGGGCCATCCGCCTCCTGGTGGGTTGTGAAAACGCACACTCGGTGTAGCCCACAGCAGGGAAGTGGTTTAGTGCCCGGAATCTGGAGTCAAAGGGACATGCCTGTGAGTCTTAGCCTTGCCTCTTGCAAGCAGTGCGACCGCGGGCAAGCAACTTAACCTCCCCGGCCTCGGCTTCCTTGTCTGTAAAAGGGGAGTGATTACAGGGTCTGCCTCAAGGGTTGCTGGGAGAATTAAATAAGTAGATGCTCTAAAGGATTCGACAGGAAGTCCTTCATTTCACCCCTGTGACAAATGTTGGTCGAGGCGTGGGCTTGCATCCCTACCCCATCGTCTACCCTGTCACCTGGGTGGGTCATTTAACCCCTCGGAGGCTCAGGCGGGACAGTTAGGATCACTGTCCCGGGGGGGTGGGGCTGATATGCGCCTACACCTCTTAAAAGAGTCAGCCACACACTGGCCTCAGTCCCCTTGTCTGGACCCTGCACGAGCTCTCCACAAGCAGGCTGTGCTCTGCAGGGGAGCCCGGGGGCCCGGTAGCCCCGTCTTCACCTGGCCCTTGGCTCTCACACTCGCCGTCGAGGCAGGTGTCTGGCTGAGAGGCCTCCCTCTCTGTGGCCTCCTGGCCAGGCCCACGCCCAATCCCAACAGGCCATGTGGGTGGTGAGGCCGCTTTCGGCTCTGCAGCTCTGGAGCAAGGCCAGGTGAAGGCCGGAAGCGACAGGGAGGAGCCTGACACCACCAGGAATGGCTGAGGGGACAGGCTCACGAGCGCTCTGGACTCTCTGGCGGTCGGGACTGTTCTACGTCCCCTGCTTCCTGGCCACTGTCGACTGACCCGAGAGAGCCAGGGGGACAGGACTGGAGTTTGTCCAACCAGAGCTGGGGATAAAGATTCTGGAGGGAGTAGCAGTTTGTGGAATTCGGGAACGGACCGCAGGCCACATTC
>NW_006434829.1:4908342-4915898 GCF_000325575.1 Pteropus alecto
TGGAACAGAGCGGGGCGCACGCCGAGGGCACTGAGTGCGCACTGTCCCCGCTCCTCCCGCGGGGCGGCGACCGCAGGTCCCCATGACCTCATAAAGTCCCCCCCGATGACCTCATAAAGTCCCCCCCCGATGACCTCATAAAGTCCTCTTTTTGCCTAAGTTGGGTCTCTAACACTCGTGACCAAAAAAGAGGCCACCGGGGCACACAAGGGGAGTACGTTGATCGACAACCTACTACGTGCCCGGAAAGGCACACAGTACTTCTGGGGAACGAGCTAAATAAAGCTCGGGAAGCGGGCGGCACTGTCAGTAGCATGCAGTAAGCGCTCACTAAATGCTCTCCAGGGGAAGAAGAGGAAGGTGAGCAACAGCCGCGGTTATAATCGTGACCCTCACACCAGCTGAACTGGGTGGCGATATTTAACAGAAGGAGCAACCGCGGCTCAGAGAAGTTAAGGGACGCGCCTGAGGCCACGCAGCAGGCAGGCGGGGAAGGCGAGACTTGAATCCGGGTCTTCCTGCTCCTGTCTGAGCGGGCCAGCGGGATTAGAGGGGGGCATGAGGTTGAGCGTAAAAAAAGTAATTTAAAAAATCCCAGAAAACAGATGCCAGACAAAGGACAGAAAAGGGTTGGCACGCTAGCGGACACGGGAGGAAGAGAGGGTATGTCGGAGTGGACTCGGGGGGAAGGATGGCGGGCAGTGGTCTCTAGCGGGGGGCAGGTGCCATGTGCCGTGGTGACCGTCAGTGGGCCTAGGAGTGCACTGCTTAAAGTGACCGGGACAGGAGAGAATGTCTCATCTTTTTTTAACCCTACATCTCGGCCACCAGCAAGCGGATCTAGTTGGGAATTTCGTGCGTTTCCTTGTTTAGGGTTTTTACATTTCTTCCCATTAGTGAAGCGCTGAACATATTAAGACACCAGAAGCGGCGATGAAGTGCTAATTGGTTTATAACGATCCTTTGTCCCTACAAAAGATTAAATTGAAACTCCCGGAAGCCTGGACTCTGGCCAGGCGCAGGAAAGCTGGAGAAAAGCGGGAGCCTTTTCTCTTTCTTTAAATCTCTGCCATTCCAGACCCTAAGATGACTGAGAAGACGACAAAAATGAAGAAGGGAAGGTTCTGTTCTCCCGCCAGGGTGTCGCTGGCCCCCGCGGTCCCAGGTCCCAGGCGAGGGGCCAAGGAATTGAGCAGCTCCTTGATGGGAGAGCAGCTCGTCACCCTCAGCTTCTAAATTCCCAAGATCTGCTTCCTCAGGCGGAGGCCGGGGGTGAAGGTCAGAGCTGCAACTACAGTCTGAAACCACCGGGGTTCCAGCAGGTGGCACAGGGCGTGCTTTCCCTGGGAGCCACACATCAAGTCTGTGCCTTCAGGAAGGAAGGCTCCTCAGTGAGACTCTGCCGGGCAGGGGGCCACCCGCGGGGCAGGAACTTGGAGGCAGTGGGTAGGGACGGAACCGGCTCTGCCCTGGGGCAGCGCGGGAGGACTTGGGGAGGTCAGGAGGTCGCTGTGTGCTTGCCGCAACCCCCCCCCACCCGCCTCCGCTCTTTTTAGTAAGAAAGAGCCTGAGCTCTTAAGCAAACGCCTTCTCCAGGGGAAGGAAGGAAGAAAGGAAACCATTTATTTATCGAGTCCTTGGCTCTGCGCCGGGCGCTTTACGTAGATTGACCCGTTCCTCACGGGGACCCTATAAAGTCCTGAGGATCACCCCCCTTTCACTGACTAGGAATCTGAAAACCAGGGGTCCCACAGCCACCAGAGAACTGGTCTGCATTCAAGCCCAGGTCTGTATCCTCAACGTCACGCGCCAGCCAGCACTCGACCCTGGAGTCCTCAGGCTCACTTGAGGCAGTCTCGGCTCAGGGTGGATGGGTGAGGAGAGCAGACCGAAAACACGAACTTCGAACAAGCTCTTACTGTTTCGGGAGCACGTGCTTTGGAGATTCGGGCCAGACCTGTCCGGCTGGTACGGATTTGCTGACGACAGAGCAAGAAGCGTCTCAGGGGACACGAGTGACCATGGTGGAACCACACGGCGCCGACTGCAAATACCATTGGTCCCTGAGACGAGAGCAACCTTCCGTCTCCATAGCGACGTGAACGGATGTCATGGGGAGCTACCTGAGGGCAAGGCCGGAGTCTTGGTTCATCCCTGTACCCGCAGGCCGAGCACGGTGCCTGGCACGTAGTCAGGGCTGAACATCTGCCGCTGCTGCTGAGTGGAAAGAAGGATCTGCACTTGACCCCTTGCTGGAGGGACCGAGCTCCTCTCCCCGTCACGTACCTTAGGTTGATTTCCCATTGTATCACCGAGCGATCCTGTCCTCCCGCTGTGAAGGCACAGCGGCCGTCGTAGGAGAGGGCCATTCCGGCCACCCCATCCGGGTGGCATATAATAGCCGAGGTCTTATGCGGATTGCCATCGACTGGCAGGATCTGAAGTCCAACCTAGAAAGGAACATGTCATGGGACAGTCAGACTCAGGTAACTGGGCCCTGGGCCAGGCCTGGCCCAGTTTGCCCGTTACCTCCGGGTCTGTTTCCTGGGAGGACCTGTGTGTCAGGGACCGTGTCAGTGTGTGAGAGTCGCGTTTCACGTGGCTGAGGTTCCGCACGCGCCGACCCCTGCGGACGGTCCCTTAGGAGAGAGACACCAGGTTCCACCAGGGACACAGAAGGAAAGCTTTCCTCCTGTTCCCATAGTCGGGCGCCCACGGTTTTCCAGAATAATTCTGGCATCCTGTGATTTTATGCTTTTCAATACAGATTACTCATTAAACATACGGCTGATCTGTATGCCTTTATAAGATTTTTTTCTCTGTAAATAAGTCGGAAAGAAGAAGAACTTTGGTGGACCACGTGTCCTCACCGGGGGTGCGGGAGAGAGGGTAACTGAGCACTGCCCCCCCAGCCTCCTCGCTTCTGAACTGTGACAGTTTTCAGTATCACCCTGGGCTGGGATGAGAGGCGGCGGCCTCGGCTGCGAAACCAAGCATCCGTGAGTCTTGCGACACTTGGGGCCAACCGCCGCTCAAAGCACTCAGAGCCGGATGTCTTACGGAGGTGGCGAGCGGAGAGGAATACCTTGTCTCTGTTAATAAACACCAGGTAGCGTTTCTGCAGCTCCATGGCGGTTTTCACGGGGAGGATCTGTATCTGCTCGATGGGAGAGCCGTAGACCGGCCCGAGAAGTGTCTTTCTGCAGGAGGAAGAGGAAACCCTTTTTAAATGCCACAAATCGGGACAGAGGTTTTATGATGGGCTACCTTTCGTGACATGCTACGCATTTTAAATTCTGAATTCCCTGTCCTGTCCCTCAACCAAGCCCACCCGGAGGAACTTCTCTCTCAACCACTGCTAATAGCCGCCATAAGTTAAGCGGCAACAGCTCTGAACGGCCAGTGCCCCAGGCATACTGACCGTGGAGCGTGCTTTTAGCGGTGGAGGCTGCGACTCGCCTTCCTTGACAGCTGAGTGCAGGGAACATTATGCCCCAAGAACGTGTACGTGAACGAGGGATGAGGAAAACATGGCGAGGAAGTGACATGCATTGGCAGAACGCAAGCAAACACCCCCGTTCCCAGCGGCCGGCCCAAGCATGAGAATGAGATGCTGTCCACTTTCCAGATGTCTGACACTTGGGTGTATGTGCAACACGCAGACTTCCCCCAAAAGCGATCTGGAATCCAGCTGGCAGTAAACCGAACCCCCGCAGCAGGGGTGGAGGGGGGGACTTCCTTAACTCAGACCCTACCCCACTAATTAGGAATCAGACATAACTCCGAGCCCAGAGCCGCGGGGCCTCTCACGCGTACAGGTGCCTTCTGAGGCTCTGGAAGGGCCCTAGGCAGTTTTTACTCTTAATTATGTATCTTAGGGCCCACAAAATTGAATACACTTCATACCCCACAACGGCTGGATCTGCCTCTGTGGAAGGCCGGTAGCTATTTCGTCTTATACTCTGAGCCCCTCGTTTGTTGGGGTGTGTTTCCTCCCCGTGTCCCCTGCACCCAGCCCACGTCTGGAGGGTGCAGTAGACACTCTGTGTACACGTGCTGAAGAAACCAAGAGCTAATCCATTCAGCAGCCTTTTGGGGGGGCACCTCTCTGTGCCAGGCACTAAGGTAGGTGCTTGGGACACAAATGAGTGATACTTGGTAGAATTGAATAGCAGCGATGGTTGCCCGAGTTTGTGAATATAGTAAAAACCACTGAAAAAAGGGTAAATCTTATGGTATGTGATTTATATCTTAATTTAAATTATAAACAAATGAACAGACGACCAAGAGAGGTCAACCTGTGCCTTGGGTCTTTGTTGCTAAAGCCGAGATAATGACAGCACTTAGCCCATGGAACTGTGGTGAGCATTAAATAACTTAATGTGTATAAAGCACTCAGAACCGTTTCTGGAACATCGTAGGAGCTGCATAGCTATTGCCTAGTATCGTTGAAACGATCTGACAATTTCATAAAATTAATACATTTTTCTTCTGATTGAAAAAGTGTTACTTATGCACTGCGAGAGATTTCACACGTTCAGACGAACTTCAAGTAGAAAATCTAGCCATACTTCTACATTATCCCAAAAATAATCACGGGGACTAGTTTGGTGTACATGACGCGATAATTTCATTTAGACATATGCTAACCTATATAATTACAATCTTGTATGGAAAAAATATAAATTATATAAATATAATTTTCTATGAAAATATAGTCATGCTTATTTGGCGATTTGTTGCTCTAATCCCATATTGTATCTTGGAGCTTTCTCCAGGCTCCTGGGCAGAGAGCTCGCTTATCATCCTCTCTTTTTCTCTTTCCTAAGAGCGGCATCGTGTCTCAGTGCAGACAAGCCGTCATTTAACTAATCCCCTATTAATGGACATTTGGATTGTTTCCATTTTAAAAAATATTTTCAAACAAGACATCCTTTTACTTATGCCTTGGCACACTGCGCGAGTCCTTCTGTGGGCTGCATTCCTGGAAGTCGGAGATACGATAAAGTTTAATAGACGGTGACGAATCGCTCTCCCAAAACGCGGCCCGGCTTGCCACCCCCGCCAGCGGCAGCTGGGGGAGTGCTCCTCCCTCGCTCCCTTGCCAGCCCGAGGCGCTATCGATCATTTTTATCTTTGCTGATCTGATGTGCATCTCTGATGCACTCGTGAGCATCTGCTCGCAGGTTTATTGGCCTTTTTCCGTGAACGGCCTTTTCGTGTTCTTTTCAATATTTTTCAATGCATTGTAAAATCGTTTTGCATTTGCCGTGAAAAGACGATTTCTCCCCAGTTAAGGTGTGGTCCTGCAACTCACAAGATGCTTTTTGTGAGGGGTTTTCCTTGGCGTGACGGAAGCGTTTTGGAATCAGAGAGAAGAGGAGGTGGCAAATATTGTGACTGCGCTAAATGCCACCGAACGGTTCACTTTAAACCGTTTCACAGCATGCTTTCTGTTTTGTGAATTTCACCTCGGTAAGTTATTTTTTATCGAACGGTTCACTTTAACCCGTTTCACAGCATGTTTTGTGAATTTCACCTCGGTAAGTTATTTTTTAGGAAAGATGCTTCCTGCTAATTTCGGGTTGATCTTCAATTGCACAAACTCCTAACTGCGTGGCTCTAAGTCCCTAGTTAGTCAATGTTAGCAGGAACCCCAAGCCTAGGGTCCTCGGCCCCCCCAAACCACTTACTCAGAAAACTCAGATTTTCTCAGGACTGGCCATATCTATGCGATATTCTTTGCCCCCAAAGCTCGTGCCCATTAAATGTGATGTACAAAGATTCCAAAATCTTCCTAAAACTCCTCCTTACATATTTCTTTCAAAGGCCCCCTTTCCCGGTGTTTGAATGAATATTTTTTAATTGTGCCAGATTTCTCTCCTGCTCCTGCCATGTGACATGGCATTTCTCAGTCATTTCTCCTTGGGCTCTTCTAGAAAGAACTTAAAAAAAAAAAAAAAGAAAGAAAGAAAGAAAATAAGATCCCGGGTGATCCTGGCCTTTTGAGAACCAATCTTACTGAGATACATTTTAAAAAAAAAAACGACCTTGCTCAAGCAGGGGGCCAGCTTCTGTTGGCCAGTCATCTAGCGGGTCACTGAGGCAGCCTCACTTCTATCCCTCCTGCCTCGGTGCCCCCGCTCGTCCCAGCCACGCCCGCAGGGGAAGCAGCTGTGCCAGGGATGACCCCAACTCCGGGGCCGCCTTGGGGCCTGGGAGCAGGTGACAGAGCCAGAGCTGGGTTCGGGCACCGAGCACCGCCCTCCCCTGACCAGCTATTGGACCTCGTTTTGTCACCTCTCTGAACCCCAGTGGGATAACACTGTGCGGGGCTGTGGAAGATGAGCCGGGCACGGGGACGGTGTACAATAGTCTCCGTCTGTCGTGAGGCGCACACCCTGGGACCCACAGGCCGAGCCGCACAGGAGGCCGGCCCCCGACGCGGACGGATGTCGGGCTGCAGGATGCTGCTCAAAGGCGCCGAGCCTCGGGTGCCCTGGGCTTGGTCCTTTGGCCTCTTCTCTATCTACCCTTCCCTCCTGGAAGCTTCTCTTGGCTCCTGGCTTTAAAGCACCATGGGCTCTTGCCCTCGGTGTGGCTCTCCGGGCCGGCCTCTCCTGTGAACCCTGCTCTCCCGCTGAAACGCAAAGCCCGGACGACAGAAACACGCTTTCGTGTTCGTTGCCGCCTTCAGCACCTGGAACAGCACCCGGCTCGCTCGGGGGCTCGGGAACTACGGAGCGAACACAGGGCCGCAACCGGGTGAACTCGAAAACTCCCTTAAGAAGCAAGAGTAGGAAAAAAATCAGACGCCCGGCAGTAATCACGTGGAAACACCTGTTCTCGTCCCCGAGGGAAGACCAGGGCCACCGGCCACTTTTCCGGTTCCTTCACTGAGTCTCGGGCACTGAGGTCTGGGGACCTCGTCTCTGCGTGGTGCAAACACCTGTTCTCGTCCCCAAGGGAAGACCAAGGCACTGAGGTCTGGGGACCTCGTCTCTGCGTGGTGTTGGGCTCAGAACCCTGCCTCGGGCACTTCCCGGCCATTTGACCTTGGGTGACAATGACTTACCTCGAAGCTGCCTCAGTTCCCTCCACTGCGACGTGAGTGACGGCAATGGCGGCCGAGCCGCTCGCCGGTCGGGACTCGCGAGAGGCCGGGGGCCGGGAGATGGGCTTCCGTGCCAGGTTAGCGGGAAGCCGTGCGGCTTACCTGCACATTTTTGTGGTAGAATTAAAAAGTTTCACTTTGTAGCCACTGTTGCAAACGAGCATGAAGAGCTCCTTGGTGAGCGGAGGGTACCAGATCATGCACGTGGGGTAGTTGCCCTGGTCGGTCTGGTGGATGTCCAGGACTTCCAGGTGGTCTCTGCAGCTCTTGAGAAGATTGTACTCTATCTACAGAGGAGCCCGGAGGGACACTTGTGAAGACTGAGCCAAACGACATCAGCCAACAGTCCTAACCGGGGGAGACGTCATCCAGCCTCCTAGAAGACCTGTCTAGACCCTCAACCCGGCGAGCTACCATGATGGGGTCTGCTTAATACTCACGA
>NW_006434829.1:4916005-4937641 GCF_000325575.1 Pteropus alecto
ACTGTAAAACCTGAACTCTTACGGTTCTGCTGTTTCGCGTCCCAGTATCTTGGGAACTCTTTGAGGCTGGCAACTAATTCATATCTAAATCTTAGCTCTTGACACTCATAAACTAGCAGCCTGCTGAATTTTACCCACAGGTAGTTCTGGTGGCCAAACCAGGATGGATGATGGATGGATGGATGGATGGGTGGATGGATGGGTGGATGGATGGGTGTATGGATAGAGAGAAGGACATAATGAAGGAGAGAAGAGGAGGGAAGGAAGTTAAGATGGATAGATAGGTACATAGATTGATTGGTTGATTTTGAATCCTTCTGGCTTGATCACGTAACATCACATCTGCCGCTGTCCCTACCTCTCCCACTTATCTCACATCCTCTATTAGCTGAGTGATGGCTTTCCAAATGTACACCGAGGGGTGAGGGTGGCCGAGTTCTCCATGCCGTGGGGACACCACCTCCCTGCAGCCCGGCGTGCTCCCCCCAGAAGCCATCATGTGAGGCCCTACGTGATGTCAGAGCCGTGTCCAGGCCAAGTGCCAGCTTGGAGGGGCTCACGCCGCTTCGTTGTACATTCACTCCCCCCCAACACACACACATGCACACACATGCACACACACACGCATATATATACACACGCACGCACACACGCACAGCCACACTGTGCGCCCAGCTCTCTGCCAGATGCCAGGGACGCAATCGGACAAACGGGTCCCGGTGACCAGGTGAATGAAAACTGAGCAGCTCACCAAGAGCCTGTCCTTGCCGAGGCTCAGCAGCCTCGGCTCGTTGCTGTCCAGATGAACCCCGAACAGGAGACTCCGGATGCTTTGGCGATGAGAACGAAGCCGCGCCAGATATTCCCAGACCCTCTGTCCGTTTCTGACTCTGACCTTGTACACGGCCACGGTGAAGCTTGCGTCCTGCAGGTGAGCGGAAGAGCCCAAGTTACTCCTCCTTAAATTCTGCAACTTCAAAATCATCCTTATGTTTTTCATACTACTTTTGCTCACATTATTTTATCCTGATATTTTACCCAAAAAGAAATCTTCGTCTTTCGGAGCGAGTGGTAAAATAACACCCATTTTGCAAATGGGAAAATTAAGGTAAAAAGCAGGTAACTCTCGAGAGCGGTGAGGGGAGAGAGTATTTCTCCAACACCACAGTCTTGATCTCTCTAGTCCCCCCGGCTTCCGACTCTCTGTCGAAGCCCCTGGCTCTTCTGGCCTCGGTCCCCCCTTCTCTTCATCCAGCTACACACAAAAAAAGGTACGTTGGATTTTTTTTTTTTTTAAAGTATGATGGCTGAGATGGAGAGGGTCAGAGAGTGGGCGAGACCAGCCTGAAGGGACACTGAGGCGGCGTCCGGACGGGTGAGGGCGGCTTGGGACCTTCGGATGCGCCGGGCGCAGACCAGGAGAGAGGCCGGGCCACGGTGGAGATGGGACAGCGGTTTAGCCCCCCACCCCCACCCCTGGCACCAAGGCAAGGCCACCGGGGGGAAGGGGGGGATTAGGGGTCCGAGGGTCTTCACGCCCAGGAACCCGATTCAGAGACGGAAGGAAGAGCATCCGAACTACCCACGGAGACTCTGCTCGGAGATCATCGAGCCTGTGGTCTCGTCAGAAACGAAAGGGAAGGATGAACACATGGAGGCAGAGAGAGGGTCCAAAACACCAAGAAACCAAAGCGATCCGTCGGGGCGGCAGCCCCCGAGCTCGGAGGGCTGAGGCCCTGGTCTCTCCCCCCAGCCCCTGGCTCTCTTCCTAACAGCTTCCCTGAGATAGAATTCACACGCGGCACCATTCATTTAAAGTTGTCATGTTCAGCGGGCTCTGGTATATTCACAGAGTTGTATGTCCCTCATCACAATGTTAGAGCATTTTCCTCGCCCCCCCAAAGAAACCCTGCACCCTTTGGCAGTCACCTCCTTCCAGACCACGCCCCCACCCCCCCGCCAGCCCCTCTCTCTTTCGGCTTTAAATAAGGTTGCTAAGCCATCGGATGGGTCTCGGTGAAAGCACTTACAGCGGTCGCCATATACTGGGAATCGTGGGAGAAGCTTATGTGAGTCACGTTGGTTCTGGAGTATTTGAAAGGCTCGGAGATTTCATTTTCTAAGGACATTGCGTCGAGTATGTAAACCGTCCCCTCCGTGAAGCCGGCTCCAAGAAGGGCTCCTGAAATCACAAGCCAGGGAACGATGATCAAAAGGGACTTCATTCACTCAAGAAACATCGGCTCCGTGCCGGACCCTGTTCTAGGCGCCGGGGAGACAGCGATGAATGTGACCGACGAGGTCCCTAGACGCCGAAAATAAGTGAAGGGTGCGACACTCTGGGATGAGCGCTCAGATGGTAGGTACTAAGCCCAGAGGGAGAAGAAGGCGTCTCATGCAGCCTGGTGGTGGCTGGGGGGGTGGTAGGGTCAAGGTAAACTTGCTGGAGCCGTGACGGCCGAGGCCGCAGCCATTTGGGTTCTGTTTCGATTTGGAACCTCAGACGGGCTGATAAAATAAAATGAAAATACCTTCCGGGTTGTAGGTTAGACTCTGCACTCCGAACCCCTTCTCGAAGACCCTGCTGAAAAGGTATGTTTTCTGTTCATAATTCCACACTTTGATCATCCCACAGAAGCTGCCAATGGCGATGAGGGGTTGGTACGGGTGGCAGGAGATGGCACAAATGGCATCCTTGGGCTCTACGAACAACTTGTCAAGTTTGGTCCCATCCGCCGCCAAGTGGTACACTGTCGCGTCAGCTGTTCCAATGATGAAATTCCTGTTTGCCAGGGAAAGGCCGCAGGGTGTCAGTGTCCGCGGGGAACGGGGCACCCCAGCTGCCCCGCTTCTAATTGCACAGGACGCGCCTCTGTCGTCTGTAATTTAGCGACATTATTAACCCAACAGCTCCAAAAATATACCACCAATACCCACCACCCTTCCATTTGCAAGTGAAAAAGCCCACATTTCTACATGGAAATTGAGTCATTAAGTATGCAGATGGACAGTCAGTCGTACAATTAGCTAATCTGCACATGCAAATATTCATTTGTGTATGCAAATATGGAGCTTGGTGCACACATACAGACGGGCAGGCAAAATACTGCAAGGGTAATTAAGCAGGCGCTCAGATAATTCCGTCTTGAAATGTTATGGCTATTAATTACCAAATGCCTTTAACCTTAGCGCTGCTAGGACAAACTCAGCTTCAAAAACAGAGACCAACCTACAGCAGAGGATGCTGAGCAGAGCAGAGATTAGAGCTCAGGGAGAAGCCCTTCCTTGCTCCCAGTCACTAAAGATTCTTAATGTGAAAATAATGTTTCATTTAAAAAATGATTAGCAGTTATAACTGGCCGAGGAGATCCATCTTTAAGCCGGGGACAGGACCGACGAGGAGACCCAGGTCCCACCGTCACATGCCAGGAGCAAGGCGAACGCTCCCCCGCACGAAAACTAAGAAGACATCGATCATCTTCTTTGACCATTCGAACGACTAGATTCATTCACGACTCACCTTACAACAAAAGGGTCACCTTTTAAAGTGCAGTCTGGAGGATAGTTTGATTTTTCGGTGGGAGGAGACGCCGGGGTCCTCGAAAAGGACAGAGTTCTTATGGAGCCGAGTTTGAAGTGGCTGTACCAGTTAACGATGGCCAGCGTGTGATCGTAGAACTTAATGCTGCCCTTTATGTCACCTGTGACGATGTAGCTGCAATGGAGAGAAACACCAGTTTGCCAAATTAATAACGGCGGTGAGTACCATCAGCCGAACACCGAACCACGCGTCAAAGGCTCTGGATTCCGGCCGCTGTGAAAAACTTCACTTGATCCTGCCCTGCGGGGCTGGTGTTACTGTTACCCCCTTTACGTCTGTGAGGCTCAGAGAAGTTAGGAGGTTGGCTCGAGGCCTGGGCTTGCCAGACTTAGAAAATACAAATGCAGGATGCCCAGTTAAATTCATATTTCAGATCCATGACGACAAGGAATCTTTCAGTATATGTGTGTCCCAAATAGTGCCTGGGACACACGTCTGCCTGGCAACCCCGTCAGGGTCCTGTGGCCGGACCGTGCCGGGAGCCGGGTGTATCTGACACAAAGTCCATGCTCCCTGTCCTGTTCTTCCCAGCCCTCCAAGATCGGCCGCACGCACCTGCGGTGGGCAGTCATTTGCATTCTCCGCCGTAAGACTACAGATGACAACAGTCCATCTACCAGCCCTCCGAAATCACACAAGCTGTCGATGGGACACGAGCCACTTTACGGGAAGCCGCTGCTATTAGAGGGATTGTCAAACCCTGTCCAGTCGTCACAGCCAAAGGCAGTGCCGCACGTGAGAAAATGGCTTTTATTTCCGGTCCTCGGATCCACCCCAAACGGGCTCGCTTGCTTCTAAGCCTCCGACATAATTCTGATCACGAGAAGGAGGGGATGAGTTTCCTCTTATACATGCAAAGTGACTGAATGAAGTTCCTGATTAAGAAGCAAGGCAGGTGGGCAGAGTAATTGGCTACAGCAGCTTTCACTGCCCTCTGCTGGACAGAAATGGCAAAAACAGGCCCAGTGTTTTCAGAGACCTTTTTTCCCTGGTCCTGGCTGGGTTTCATTTAGCATGGAGAAGCAGGGTCCGATCGTCACTGGGTCCTAACCCCCAGCTAACTCGCAGTAGAGTGCGCTGTCAGTTGCAATTCTACTACTGTGTTCGCACCACTGAGCGAAGATGACAATTTGCATTTCTCTTTGCAAAGCCACGCCAGGACCTCCCTGTTCCCTGTTTTCAAAGAAAGGAAAAGTAAACAGGCTTTTGGAAAGCAAGTGGCACGGTGACCCCAACCCTATGGGCAGGGGCCCTGGTCGTTAGGGAATCGTCTCCGTCATTTTTGGGGACCCCTCTTACCACACTAATAATGACGATTTCACCTGTGCAAATCCTCAGACAATCACTCTGAGGTGGAGACTATTGTTTATGCCCATTTTACAGACAGTAACATGGAGGCTCGGCAAAGTACCTCTAGCTCCTCGCCCAGAGGTACTACTCAGCAAGAGAGGGATGCATCTGGGGTGTGAACCCCTTTCTGTCTGAGGCTAAGGCTTTTGATGGTCATCTGTGAGCCCCGACAGCCTCTCAAAATCATACGGTTAGAGAGCTTCATAAAGTTCTGGCGTATTTCCTCTTTTCATAATGAGAAAATGCTATTTAGTAATCAGAAGAAAACACAACATAGCTAGTCTCATTATTTTCTTAAATTCAAAGTTGTAAACTTTAGGGTGCAAAATAAGTCTGTTTGGTGCAGAGCGGGGGAGAAATCACTTTTTGTTTCACTGATACAAAGGGATTTTTTAAAGTAATACATGCCTATGATAAAAAAAAAGAAAAAAGAAAAAAAAGCAAACCACTTAGCACAAATGAGACTATAAAAAGCAGCACATCCACCCCCATCCTGGATCCTAGTCCCTCGTTCTTTTCCTCAGAGACAACCAACGTTCCCAGCTAACGTCCCTGGAAATATTCTGTGCACATACAAAACATAGGTATACACTCGAAGGGTTTTAAAATATTTTTAGAACCGTCGATAGCTAGCTACTTATGGGGGCTAATTACCTATCAACTGCGGTAAGCACAGTAATACTCTCTTTCTGCAAATGAACCAGTTTACAGGGCTTGATGTAGGGAGGGCCCAGAGAGGCGGAGGCGGCCGGCGGTGGGCGGTGTATGTCCCAGACGACCAGCTTCCCTTCCATCGTCGCAGAGAGCACTTGTGTTAAATTCAGATGAAAGATGGACTGGCTAAACTTGCCCACGAGCTTGTTGAATGTCTGCGTTTCCAAAGACAGATTATGAGTGACGGTTTAGGGATAAATAGAAAACAAAGCATTTATCAACATAGGGCGTGTTATAATATTACACTGAAATATAAAAGAAAAACAATTAAGGTTTTTTTTTTTTAAAAGCAATCGCTAAAAAGCAATCCGCATCCCTGTGGCTTGCCATGGGTCCGGCAGTTCCGAACCTCTGACAATTTGCAAGTGTAGGGTTGGGTCCCGTGTTAAACTGTTTGCTTAAAGCAAATGAAGGAGTGGCCAGTCACCGTTTATACCTGTTCGACGTCTCTTACTGAGGCGTCGGAGACTGACAAAGGAACTAGAGCCCATCATGAGCAAAAGCAAGCTCTGTAAGACATCATAACGTATTTCTCCCAGCCTCCTTGTGATCACAGATTATTTTCTCATCATTAGAAAGTAAGTATGATACATAGAAATGCGTCTCAGACGACTTCCTATATCCGTGCGACAGGAAATCAGGCACTAGGCCATCCTCCTCAGACAGTGTCTTGGACGTGAAGTATAGGAAGAACCCAGAGCAGTCAGTGAAGCCCCTCCGTGAGTGTGAGCAAAGGAATAAATGGAGAAACTTCAGCAGTCGGTCACATGGTACGGTAAGCCCGCCACCCCATCGTCTCATCAGCGGAGAAGATCCCAGGGTTCACCTCTGCTGATGTGAACACAGGAGGGTCGGCAAAAATGACAGCTGGTCCAGCAAGGGCCTCAAGTCCTTTGTGAGAGCGGCACTGTTTCAAAACGAGGCATTTTTCTTATTTCGATTGCAGTCGATCCCCATTATTTGTGGATTCCGTATCTGCGAATTTACCTGCTCTCTAAACTTTATCTGTAACTCCCAAATCAGTCCTCACGGCACTCCCATTTGCAGACGCGTGCGCGTGCGGAGCGGTGAAAAATTTGCTGTTTCCAGCTGAGGTCAAATGAGGCGATGCTCTGCCTTCCTGTTTTAGCTCCCACCCTAGAAATGAGTGTCCTTTCCGTGGTCTGTTTAGTGCCGTGTTGTTCTTTTTTTTTTTTTTTTTTCTTGACAAGGTGCCTTTTGTTGGTGAGTCTGGTATTTAAACTGGCCCCCAGACATGGTACTGAAATGCTGTCCAGTGTCCCCAAGCCCAGAGATACTGCGGGATGGGTTCCCGACCACAACGAAGCGAGTCAATCTTTTCGCTAGTGGAAGGTCTCTTCTGCCTTCCATTTGGAAAGAACGCAACAGCTGTAAAGCGAGGCACCGTGCAACAAGGTGTGCCTGCACCTGTGTTAGGTGAGTGTCATTCGGGCATGCGTTCCAGCTGTTGGCTGTCAGTCCAACGTTGATGAATCAACGTCCTGTTTTAGATGGGGTCTTATGAAAAACTGAGTTCGCAGACAGAATAATCTGTCTCATGTCCATCTGTCCCATCCTTTTCTTTTGGCATGCCCTCTTAAAAAATACATATCTGCAGGTCACACCAAGAATGAGGACAGGAAGCGGCGAAATCATACGGTTCTCACCGAGCGGATTCCGTGGGCATCGAACGCAGGAAATGCGGCAGGAGGCGGGACCTGACTTCCACGTCAGATGCAACCGTCCGAGGTGAGCAGGCAAGGTGAAAGCAACGTTTCCTCCGACACCTGGCTCGCCGCCTTTCCATCGGCTTGCAGATGTCTAAATACCCCGGATCATTTTTAATGGCTCGGAAAACTGAGTGTCTCAAAAGGGACCCGCCCACATTCCACTGCTCTGCCCGCACCTGTCCACAGCTTCTCTCCGCCGTCACACGCACACATTCCTTATAAAAGCCGCCACTTTCCTGGGGTATTTTCTCACGGCAGTGAACTTTCTTTTCCGTAACGTTTCATTTTTAACAGTACTTTCCATTATGTTCAGCTGACAGATTCGATATGGCCCAGGACCCGGCTAAAATTTTCAAATTATTTCCCAGTGGTTTGATACCAAAACATGCACAGAGCAGCCGAAAATGATGAAGCTTACACATTAACACATTTCTTCTCCACAAAATCGGATGAGGAAACAAGCAACAGGAATACTCACTTTTTCTGTTAAAACTGGGGCGCTGTGAGTGAGCACATTTCCTCTTTCATTCTGGTAAACACAAAACAAAAGTCATCACTACTCAAAAAAACAAAACAAAACAAAAAAACCACCTCGTTTCCAAAAGAACTATATAACAACAAAATCAAAATGAGTGCTTCTAAACAGGGTCAGAGCTTTGTGGTTTCTACAGGTAAGAAGAGAACCTGCTGCCTCCAGGAGCATCTAAAAACTTTTGGAGGGGAAAGCAAATACACAAATAAAAAAAAGTGCCACAAATGATTGTGCCTGTTTGCATTGGGAGTCAATGCAAACCTGAATTCTACATTGCTAAGGCTTTAGCGCCATCATAGAAGCCTGAAGTAATGGCTACCACTGCGAATCGCCCAGTGCATGTGTGTTCGTCTGTTTCTCATTTTTTATTGAGGTGAAATTCACATAACATGAAATTAACCATTCACCATTTTAAAACGTACCATTCAGTGGCACTTAGTATGTTAATGATGCTATGCCACCATCATTCTATCTGTTCCAGGACACTTTCATCATCCCAACAGGGAGCCCCATCCACGGAGCCGTCCAGACCCCGCCCCCTCCGCCACCCCGGCCCCTGCCGGCCGCCAGTCTTCTCTCTGTCTCTGTGGATTTGCCTAATCTGGACGTTCCGCATCCATGGAGTCATACGATATGTGGCTTTTTGGTGTCTGGCTTCTTGCACTCGGCATCATGTTGTCAGGGTTCACCCGCGTTGTGGTGTGTGTCAGAACTTCAGTCCTTTAAATGGCCAAATACTCTTCCATTATACGGATGGACCACATTTTTTTAGCCAATTAGGCGTTTGGTTTGTTTCTGCCTGTCGGTTATTGTGAATAATGCTGCCGCTATTGATATCTGTGGTACGTGTGTGCTTGAAATGCCCATTTTCAATTCTTTCGGGGACATACTGTACCCAGGAATTGCTGGGTTATATGGTAATTTTATGCTTAATTTTTGGTTTTTTAATTTCACGATTTTGCCGTGTCAGAAGACATATTGCTGATCTGTTTGCTAATTCATTTCTAAAGGGGAATAAAGTCCATCACCTCCAAAAAATCCTCTATTTTAGACCTGTTAAATATATTAAAAAATTTTGCTTCATTACTTAAAAAAATAAAATTTAAATTTTCTGCTTCCGATTTAATATGCTAATTTCCAGTGGGTCTAAAATAAATACTTTAAATTAAATCAAAACATGTTAATATAGATTTATTGCTTCCTAAGTAGACTATTTTGTTACATTACCAAAACATCTGTATTCAAAGAATAAATATATAATTGTCCGTACACTTAAAACAAATCTAAATATTTCTACTTACCCACGAATAATATATTGCCTGCGTTTTACTGTTGCTCACCAATTCTTTATTATTTGTTGGATTAAAAGTAAGGTAGCTCTGAAATATAAAGTATGGAAATATATTACATTATAATTAATTTTCTGTTGCTCTCTGGTTAAGCTAAACGTTAAAATTAAATAATATTTCTATTAAAATAACCGAGCAGGACTATAAAATAGAAAAGACACGGCATTTAGTAAGCAGTAGAAATATCATTTAAATACTGAGTGTTAAAATTAATTGTCTCATTGTGCCCTTTTCTAATGTAGTCTCCTTTATGACGATTCATCATCTATAAATTGGAAGAAGCAAAAGTAAAAACCAGCATTCACCGATAATCTTATTCTATGTCCTTTTGGACCAAGACTGCTGTGTCCACGTTTCTAAATCTGACGGGGCCACGAGATAACTTGAGACGAATGCACAATATTGGAAGGAAATTCTGATTCCTGCCAAGACGGTGAATAGATAGCATGAGTTACCTGGCTCCCTTCTCAAAAACCAACCCTGTGGAAACCACAGAAGTGAGAGAAACATGAAATGCAGAAACTAAACAACAATAGCGACTCGGGGTGAGAAGTCCCTGGGGAGGCTTACGGCGTATGCCCTGAGGTGGGAGCGATGGCAGGTGGGTGGGTGGCCGCCACCAGAGATGAAGGGCTGCCTGCAGGAGGCAGCATCGAGAGGTCGCGGGAGAATCCCCCCGACTTCCGCCCCCATCTCCCGCTCCTTGCCATTTCACTTCGGGAAGGTAAATTACCAAGGCCAATGCCGAGAATTTATGCCAGGACAGCACAGAGGCCGGGGTGGGGTGAAGGGCCGAGGAAAGCGAGTAGACAGGCGAGACCTCCCAGAGACCGAAAAACCAGCCTCACAGCACCTCAGTCTCCGATCGGGTGACGGTGACCGCTGAGCCAAATGCCTGTAAGACGCGAGAGTAAGTCTTCCTCGGGGGAAGCTATCGTCCTGAGCCTCGAATTATGCCTACTACACTTTTGAAAGCATGACATCGGGCATTCCAAAGGAAAATAACCAGGCGTATGAAAGAGACAACAGGTCCGAATGGCCAAAAATCAAGGAGGAAAGCAAGCGACAGACAGAGACCCACAGGAGCTCCCGGGACTGGAGTCATCGCACGCAGACTTGACGATGACGGTCGACAACATGTGCAGGAAACAGAGGACGTGGCGGACGAGCTCGGCAGGTAACTCCATTTTGAAAAAGGAGCAAGTGGAAATTCTAAGATCTGAAGAAAGTGATTAAAAAAACTCAAAATATGGTTTGACAGAAGATGAAATGTGGCCAAAGAAATGATTCGTTAGTAGGAAAGGATGATTCATTGTAAGAGAAAATATCAGACTGAAGCATCGAGACACAGTAGAACAGAAAATATAGAAAAGAGAATAAAGGACCTGCGGGACGAGATGAAAACGTCTAACTTACATGTCAGTGGAGTCTCAAAATGAGAAGAAAGCATGTGGCAGAAGTAATGTTCAAAGAAGCAGTGGCAGTCTACAGCCACGCCACCTCGAACAAGCCCGATCTCGTCTGATCTCGGAAGCTAAGCAGGGTCGGGCCTGGTGAGTACTTGGATGGGAGACCAGCTAGGAAGACCAGGTGCTGTAGGTGTTAAAAAAAGAGAGAAGGAAAGAAGGGAGAACGGCTTCCCCATGTTAACGGCAGTCAAGAGCCTGCTTCTAGAATGAGCAAGGCTGCTGGCTGGGCGACGTTAGACAAACTAGTTCATAATTAATAGTCGCATTCCACGGATATTGCCATGTTTGCATGGATCAGTGTGAGACATTGTATGTAAAGACCTTCGCAGAATCTGGCACACAATAAATGCTCAAAAGATTAGTCCTCGTCATCAAAAATAAAATGGCATCGTGGATACGAAAGTGATTTTAGAGAGCTCTACTTCTCACCAAAAAGTCGGTTTGGCCTGGCGTTAGATCGCTACGGGCTCACCACGCACTCACCTGAAAACCGTACTCTTTGGGAAGGTCGAGCGAGCACGCTGGCGTTTCCACCGCTAAAGTCCACCTCCAAATGCAAACTTTCTGTACACGAGAGCAGACGGGACAGTGAGGATTCTGCGGTGACCCCATCAACTGGGCGCAGCTCCCTGAGCTGAGCCCCCAAGGGGGTGCGCCTAACAACGGGCCCCGGAGTCACAGACGCTGCGGGGCTGCTCCCCGGGGACAGGTTGGCCAGCCCACTGAGGCCACCCCCAAGGGCCCTGTACCTGGATTTCAGCATCTGAGATGGTTGCCAGGTACTTGGCGTCAAAAGTCATGGCTATGGCCCTGATGCCGCTGCCGTCCGGGCAGCTGTCAAATATTGTGTGCACGGGGATGCTGCAAAACAGGGCAGGGGGGACGGGGGTTTGCTGAGGCCTGCCCTGCTTCCCAGAGGGACCCGCTTCCAAGACGTAACTGTGGGTAAACAAAACGTCGTCCTCCGCACACAACAGAATGTCGCTCGGCCACAGAACGGAACGAAGCAGTGACACACGCCACACCGCAGGCGAAGCTCGAAAACCTCGCACTCCGTGAAGGCAGCCGGCCACGGGAGGCCACACGGTGTAGGAGCCACTGACATCAGATGTCCTGCACAGGCAAATGCACAGCGACAGAGAGCAGACTGCTGTTTCCCGGGGGCGGGGGCGGGAGGGACCGCTCATGGTTTCCTTTCAGGAAGATGAAAGTTATTTGGAACCAGACAGAGGTAGTGTTTGCACAACCTGGGAACATACCGAAAGCTACTGAACTATATACTTTAACATGTTAGATCTTATGTCAATGGCATCTTATGTGAAAATAAATGAACTCGGGGCGGCCTGTGAACATGCGATTTGCTCCGAGCTCTCCGTCTCTCCTTCGTCGCTGAGTGCCGATCCTGTGCCAGATGTGAAGGATGGCAAGGTGACAGGTGTCCAAGACTACCTCCAAGCTCTTGGGAAAATGGGCGTTCTCCCGCATATGTGGAAACGTAACTAAGCACAAGCTTTCCAGACGGCAATTAAGCGCTATCAAAATGTTCAATGCACATACCCTATGACCCAACGAGAAATTCCACTTCTACGATGTTTCCTAGAGAAATAAACAGCAAACGGACACAGAGATAAATGCCGCTCGTGTTCATTGTGGCCCTGCTCTAATAACAGAAATCTGGAAATGCCACAAACATCCGTGAACACAGGAATTGTTAAAAGCATGACGACAACGGCATAATGGAAACTATACCACCTTCGAAAAGAATAAGGCAGATTTAGTAATGTGACCAAACTTTTGTGAAAAAAGCACATTACAAAACCGTATATGTAGCATGTCCCAGCTGTGGGTGTGTTTGCACGCACGCACACGTGCGTGTGGATTTATAGGCAGAGAAGAACGTCTGGAGAAATGGACACGAAACTAAAACAGTGGTGACTCTGGAGGCGTGGTTTCAGTAAGAAGGGACTTCCGTTTTTGTTTCTGTTTTTTAATTATTTACATAAACTTCTGTACTGTGTCACTGGCGAGACTTAAGAACTGTAAGATGCAGACGAAGCCTCGACACGAGCAGAATTGAATCAAATGACCTATACACATCGAGGAGAGCCGAAGAAATGCAAGAAACAAATGAAGGAATGATGGACGTAAGCTGTAACGCCGGGGGTCCCTGACTGCCATTAGAAATGAAGAGTGGACGGCGGGAACACTGAATGCAGGAATGGGGGCTATTAGCTCCTCCCCCCCCGTTTTTTTTTTCATTATGGAACCCCTGTTCCAGAGAATATGAACTGGCCTCAGTATGCCACATCGGTGGCCCACGTGGCTGGAACCGAGTGTGTGTCCTATCTGAGGGCCTGTCTGGTTCTCTGTCACTTGAAAAATTTCATCCCACTGAACAGCCACCTCAAATACTCAGTCATTTAGGAAGACAGTCCTAAATGACACAATGATGTCCCTGGGGAATATTCAGAATTAAATACAGAAAAGAAGAAATCGGTCTATGATTTCCTATACTATGAACATATCCGCGATTAGAGAATTTGTTCCTTTTTTTAGGGATGGGAGATGTTTAAGGGGATTTAACATATCAGAGCCTCCAACAGATTAGATTTGTGATTCCAATTTAAAGTACGTAGTTGATTTAGACTTCTGATTTTCAATTTGAATCGTATTAGGTTTATAAACAATATTAGGGCACTTAAGAGAACTTAAGATTTGCCATATTTATGTTTAATTTATTAGATTTACAGAATTACTGAAGTGCTGGTGAAGGATTTATTTTTTTAATCAGACTACTAAAGAACTTGAAGATGAAACCAAATATATTCAGTTTCTAAATGCAGTTTGAAATGTTTAAAGGGAGTTAATAATCAAATTGGTAAGTGGAGCCAAACATTAATCAAACTCCCTTAAAGAAGATTGCAAAAATACGCTAGATTTATAAATAGAGTAAGATTTATAAGTTGAACAAGAAGTTTAAGGAAGAACTATGGTTTTTATTTGTCACTTGAACAAAGTGAATATTAATTCTAAAACCAAATAATCTTTTCTGGGTCCCCAAGTCATCATTTGCGAGACCATAAAGTTCATATCGACATATTGTTTGAGTTGTTAACCACAGATATGCTTTACTTTGCAACTGAAGGAAAAGAACACCGCCCTCAAGTTGCTCCGGGCCTAGCAGGGGAGACAGCTTTATAGCAAGAAAAAAATGAAGGCTGAACCCTGTTCGTAAGGGGCCGGCTCGCCTGGGGAGGGGGAGCTTCAGAGAAGGGGCACACCTGAGGGACCCACCCTCCCCGCCTTCCGACTTCCTGCTACAGGAGGTGATTCCCCTGCTGTGTGGCCAGGCTGTTCCCTCACGGCTAGGCACGCGTGCAGACGGGGAATTTCGCTTTCTGGGGAAGGTGTCTGAACAGCTACGGTGCAAGGCGCATCGTCCCTGAAACCTAGGCTGACAGACAAGCTCTGAAGCAGCACAGTCGGAGTTTCACATTTGAAAAAAGAGCACGCTCAAAACGTGGAGGAAAAACCACATGACATGCGATGATGTCCATATAGGTGTATTTAAAACAACAGCAAAGATGGGGTAGTTCCATAGAGTAGTGGTTAGTGCATCCGCTTTGCACACAGAAGGTCTTGGGTTTGAGCCTAGGTCAAGGGTGGAAGGTATGGGGAATTAAAAATAGTAATAAATAAAAATAAAACAGCAGCAAAGGTTCTGGAAGGAAACACCAAACAGACCGCCTCTCTAGGAAGAGGATGAGGGTTGGGGACTGTATGTAGTCAAGAGAGACTTGACCTCTTAGTTAAGATGACTATTTTTAAATAAATCAACAGATGAATGGATAAACAATGTGGGGACGGGTTCAGAGGTCATTTGGGGGCAGATGCAGCAGGACTTCTCCACGTTCGAGGGCGTGGTTTCACGCCTGGGGCTGCTCCTTCCCGGCAGGAGGTACCAACAGCCGCTGAGCAGGAGGGGACAGGGAATAGGGTGAGAACCAAGGGGGCGAGTTATCAGAGAAGCCAAGAAAGGAAGCGTGTCAAAGGTTCCTGAGGGATCAGGCAAGATGGGGACCGGGGTTAGGGACCACGAACCCTGGAGGTCACTGGTCACCTGGGGGGGGGAGGGGACAGTTCCTGTGTCCTAGAATGTAAAACGTAACTTCTAGAACATTCGAGAACACTAAACATAACTTCCTCCTAATCTTCTCACCCGACCGGACCCGTCCCATGCCCACTGCATGCCATAGCACCCCCCGCGCACACCCCGTCGGGGGCCTGTGCCATCTGTCACGGGCCAGGCCTGGTGCTCCCTGCCAGGTAAGCGCGCTGGACTGGATAATGCGGCCCCTCGAAATCCGCGTCCGCCCCGGACCTCGGGATGTGACCTCATGTGGAGACAGAGTCTTTGTGGATGTGATTCAGATGCGGTCGAAGGCACGTCTTGGGGAGGCACGTGGGAAGATGCGAGCAGAGACGGAACAATGAGTTCACTAGCCACGTAACATCAAGGGTGGCCGGTGGCCACCGGAAGCTGGGAGAGCATGGGACAGCTCAGAGGCCCCGGCAGGGAGCCGCCCTGCAGACACCCCCGTTTCAGACTTCTGGCCTCGCGAACTGACTCGATGGGGGACTGTCACTTAACTTCTCCGGGCCTCCATGCTAGGTTAGGGTGCGTTAGCCTCCCTCAGCCCAAATCGACTCTGGGACACCGACAAACCACGTTTCTGGGCTTAAAGAGCCAAGAATCGTAAGTGGAAAAGTCACCAAGGACATGTCACCCCATCAGGCCTCCAGGCAACAAGACAGCCAGCCTTCTCAGGCAACCTCCTCTCTCCCCGCCGCCTCCCCGCCCCCGCGTCCCCATCACGGCTTCTGCATCCCCAGACCAGCATTATTCATTTTTTTCAGATATGCTACAAAAATCAGGGGCGGGGAAAGTGGCCGCGCCAAGCCTACCCTGTGAAGGAGTCCCATATAATTATCAGGCTGTTGGGACCTTTGTCGGCCGTGGCGATCCACCGCCGGTCTTCGCTGATGCAGAGGCAGGAGATCACGTTAAGGTGGCCCTACAGGGACGAAGGGAAAGTGCTTTGAAACGTCAAGGGTGTGGCCGCACCGAGGCACCAGCAGGAGAGGCCGGGGACCCAGACAGAACTGAGCCCCTTTCCAGGCTTGTCTGGCTGGAAGTTCGACTCCCACCAGCCTCCCCGGTGCTTCCTCACAGCCGGTGGGTTGCAAACTTTCTCCCCCTCGAAACGCCTGAAGGATGTCCTACACCCCCTGAAGAACAGCGGCTTCCTGGGGGACCAGGCCTGTGTGTGACTCTGAACCCAGGTGGGGAATGAACATCTGGGTCGTCCCCTTCCTCACCGTCGTCCCCGTGAACCTCCCTGCCAGCCTCATCTCCCTAGGACAATGTCACTCAGGCCACCTGCTGGTCTCTCTGCTTTCCCTTTGATCCCTCCCCTACATAAGGGAGGACTCTTCTGGAAACACAAACAAGATGGTAGGCTCCCTGCGGGGAAGTAGCCCGTCTCCGCCTCCGGGTCTCCCCTCGCTCACTCCCCTCGCTCACGTGGCCCTGTCCCGGTCGGCTCATTGTCACCCCTCAGGTCCCAGGATAAACCTTTTTATCCCTTGCCCACCCAATCTAACCTAAGTCTCCTGTCGCCCTTGATTCGTCTCTCTCCTCGTATCTTCGTATTTCCGTCTGAGTGCGTGTTATCATTTATACTTATATATGTATGTGTTCGCTTGTTTGATGTCTGTCTGTCCACCGGGTTGTAAGCTCCATGAAGGGGCACTAGATCCGTTTTGTTCACGATGACAGACCCATCATCTGAAACACGGTGGTTCTGATAAATATTTGTGGGCTGAATGACATGAAGAGTCAAGGCCGTTTCCAGCTGTCTGTCTCTGGGGAGGCTGGACTCCTGCTCGGCCGGCCTCCCTCCTTCTCAGCCCATCCACCCACTGCGGGCTCCCTGGGCCCTGAGCCTTCCTCCGCTGCCTGTCCCTCCCCCCTCTGCGGTTACCGCTGCGCCCGGCACTGCACTCAGCTCAGCTCCGAGAGGCGCTGCTCGCTGACTTTTTCGTGTATTTCTGGACCTCAGGAAAGCAAATGCCTTAAATTGCACCCACGTGTCCCAGGCACAATGCTGAGTATCAATCGAACTCTTGAAAAAGACTTTGTGTTGTTTTTGATCTAGGCATTAACTTAGGAAAATCCTTATTAAAATATGTCAGTGGAGACGGGTGGGTACTAGACCTCCTTGGGGGAATCACTTTGTAAGTTATATAAATGTGTCCCCACTGGGCTGCACACCTGAAACTAATATTGAATCTCAACTGTAATTGAAAATTTTTTAAATTTCAAAAAAAGACACACCCCCCTCTAAAAAAAAAATAAATAAAATATATGTCAATTGAAAATGGTAACATGGAACTGTTTATCGGGTGAACCAGTGGACAGACGGACGCCAAGGACATATGCCATCTGGATAGGTGAATGAGGAAAAGGAACGGGGTCCACATGTCAGGGAGAGAGGGAGCAGGGTGACGGGGGCGGGGTGCGGCAGGGCAGCGACCACTACCTGTCAGGTCAGGAGACCCAGGTCTGCGTACGGCCTTGGGCGAGTCAGAGAAATCGCTCTGAGCCTCAGTTTCTTCTTCTGTAAAGTGGGGGGGGAGGTGTTAACGCCCACTTCTCGGCATGACTAAGAGGATCAAAGCCCCCTGAACCCCAGTGTGAATTAGGTCCCAATCCTTGCTGAAGCCCTTTGTGTTTGACCAGACTTCTGCAGCAACGACATGCTCTATCCTGACCACAGTTTTACAGAAATGTAAAAAAAAAAAAAAAAAAGATGTTTTAAATTTTAATTACTATGAAATTAAAATCCAACGCTGTTTGTACATTGATTCTGATTAGAGGAGGAACAATAAAGTAGATTTCGAGAGACGGGATTTGCTTATAGTTCAGAAGACAGGTAGGAGGACGGGGAGCAGTTCCAGGAAGTCAGGCCTCGGAGCGAAACACAAAATGCCGCCCTCGAGGTAAAGACACGTCTCTGGCTGTCAGGAGGAAAGGCGGGGCGTACCTGGAGGTGGCGCTGACTGTTCCTGAGGACATTGTAGATGACTGCGGTGTGGGTGCTGGCGTACAGAAGGACCCTCTGGTTCTTGTCTCGAATATAGTAAACAGGAAGAGAACTGTTCCAGCCGAATGACCAGCTCAGGGTCTGGAAGACAGAGGTGAAACCAGCAAGACACTAAGGCATGCCTGGCCCAGGGCTGTGACACTAGGCGCTCCAGGCACGATCCCCTGGGGGGAGGATTTTGCATCAAGAAATCACTTCAGGAAGGTTCTGGGCAGTCTACGGCCATACCACCCTGGACAAGCCCGATCCCGTCTGATCGTGGAAGCTAAGCAGGGTCGGGCCTGGAGAGTACTTGGATGGGGGGGACCACCTAGGAAGACCAGGTGCTGTAGGCGTAAAAAATAAATAAAAAATAAGGGATTGTAAGCTGACGAGGTCCTTGCAATCTGAGGTCAACCAAGGGTTGCCTCGCCTAAAAATAATAAAATAAAATAAAAAATAAGATTTAAAAAAAAAAAGAAAGTCCTCAGCAGCATGGTACCATGTGGATGACCCTTGAAAACACGAGCTAAGTGAAAAGAGCCAGACACGCAAAACCACGTGTTGCATGATGACCCCATCGGCATGAAAGGTCCAGGACAGGCAAATCCACAGAGACAGGAAGTAGCCTGGTGAGTGCCAGGGGCTGGGGGAGGGGCAGTGGGAGTGACTGCTTCTTGGTTATGTATGTCCTTTTGGGGTGATGAAAATGTTCTGGAACTAGACAGTAGCAATGATTGCAGAACCTTGTGAATCCGCTAAAAACCAATGCGGGGATGTGGAGGAATGGGAACCCTTGTGCATTCTTGGGGGACATGTGAAATGCTGCAGCTGCTACAGAAAACAGGATGGAGGTTCCTCAAAACATCGACCATCGAGTTATCACGTAATCCGGCAACGACGCTTCTGGGTATACGCCCAGAAAGAATTAAAACAGGGTCTCGAAGGGAGAGTAGCACCCCCGTGCTCACAGCAGCATATTTCACAAAGGCCCAGAGACAGAAGCGACCCAAGTGTCATCGACAGAGGAATGGATAAACCAAGTGCGAATATTATTCGGCCTTCAGAAGGAAGGAGGTTCTGACACAGGCTACGACATAAACGAACATCGAGGATATTATGTGAGTGAAGTACACCAGGGACAAAGGACAAACACGGCATGACGCCCCTGTTAGGAGGTACCTAGAGTAGTCCAATTCACAGGGACAAGAAGTAGAAGGTGGGTGCCAGGGGCTGGCGGGGGGCATGGGGTGTCGTCGTTTGTTGGGGACAGGGCGACAGTTTTGCAGGATGAGTCCCGAAGCTTGGCGGCACGGCAGTGTGGATGTGCTTAACGCCACTGTGCACACGCTTAAACGTGGTTGAGATGGCAAATTGTGTGTTATGTGTATTTCACCGCGATTTAAAAAAAATTATTTTTTTAAATCTTACGGTATGTGAATTATATCTCCGTGTAAGAAGAAAAGAAAACCTTCGACCGTAAACAGAAACAACCGACCATTCTCCCACCCCCGGGACCCAGGCCTCGCTTGGCCTCAGACCGCGATGTCACTCGACGATGTGAGTGTCCATTTCCTCCATGAAACGTGCAGCATGGAATTACTACGACACCACTAAGCCACGTTACAAGAAAGGCACTTACTCAGCCTGGGAATTGGTCCTTAGACATCGTTTTCCCTAGAAGGATAACGCGCGATGAGGCAAAACTCCCTCCGTAGGATTTTAAAACTCCGTGTAGCTAAGAATAAATCCAAATCCAAAAACTTATGGAATAAAAAATTACAGGTGCTATAAACCTGACTACTGCTTTTAGTTCGATAGTAGTTCATTTATGTATATTTTTGTATTCAATGTCTTTTACAAAAAATTTGCAGCTAAACAAACTGTGGTATATGCAGACAATGGAATATTACTCAGCGATAAAAAGAAATGAGCTCACGAGCCACGAAAAGACATGGAGAAAACTTAAATGCGTATTGCTGAGGGAAAGAAGCCAGCCTGAAGACGCAGAGGCACACTGTGTGATCCCAACTACATGACATTCCGGAAAAGGCAAAACGACTGAGACAATAAAAAGATGAGCGGCGGCCAGGGTCGGGGTGGCTGGGGGTGGGGAGCGAGGAGCAGGTGGGACGCGGGGGACTTTCAGGCGCAGAGGCCATCTGTGTGATACCGCCATGCTGGATCCATGTCATCACACATTTGTCAGAGACCAGGGAGTGTACGACACAAGGACGGAATGAACCCAAAGGTAAGCTATGGACTTCAGTTAATAGCAACGTATCAGTATTGGCTCGTCAGCTACACCAGGGGACCTAACGCCAGACACCGACGAGAGGGAGGAAAACGGGGTGATATAGGAACTCTGTACTCTTGCTCGATTTGTCTATAAGCCTAAAACTGCTCAAAAAAAAAATAAAGTCTATTTAAAAAAATTAACTAAGGCCAGTTAATCAAATGCGGTAGTGTTTAAAGTGATGGCTACGTGATTAGTTACTAAAAATCAGTAAGTTAAATTATCGAAACCGAATTCTGGGGAGTTACCTTTCTTATCTTTGAACAACTTAGAAGGTTAAAGCGAGGTACATGTATTTTTCCCGACCCAGACATAATGGGCCATGTGGCTGATTTCTCGCCCACATTCTTCATCCCCCACTCTCTCCCGTTTCCGTCTGCTCATTCCCTGAGATTTATATTTACATTTGGGTCTTTTATCGTGTGGGCGTGAGTGGCAGAATTAGGGAATCATGATGGTTTCAGGCTGCAACTTCTAGGAACAGAACCATTTAATATTTATCTGGCTGGTTCTTAAAAGCCCATTTCTTCGAATGAGGTGGTTCTTTTGGAAACTTGCTAATCCTAAAAGCGTTTCATTCATCCTGGAAATTCCTTTTGCCATTTAACGAATTAGCTACGAGAAAGAAAACGTTTCTGTAACGAGACTCCTGTCTCTAGGTAGAAGCACAACTCCAAGGCCAAAGCCAGGCTGATGTCACTCAGGAGTAACAGGACTCCTAACTCGAGCAGCGCTCACATTAACTGAAGTCGCGCCGTGTTAACCACTGCGTTTTGCATCCCTTTTAACATTCACGGAGAGGGATCGTGGAGAGGGCCGCCATCTACATCGATCTTTTTCTAAACTGCGGCGATGTGGAAAACAACACTGTCAAAACCAGATTTCGATACGTTTCCTCTCGCAAACGTACGATAGCTTGTCTCTTGGCTAAAGATGGCAGCAACGGTTACACCCGTTGACCATGAGCAGAGTGGTTATTACAGGCCTTGGGGATAAGGCAGGGGACCCCGAGGGAAAAGTAGGATGCCGCGGACACAGAGAGAGATGGAGGAGCACACGCCCTGAAGTAGCGTTAGTGAGAACAAGAAATGAGAAGCCGCGTAAACGGCCGTCAATCGGAGAACAGGTGAATTCAAATGAGGACGTGGATATACATACACCGATATAAAATATTTTGCAGAAATACATAATATCACACTGGTAAAAAAAAAAAAAAACTAAATGTGCGCGGTGTGTGTACATGCACACACAAGCACACAGATAACATGTTTGTACGTGTACAGAAGAAGGTCTGGGTAGACACACAGTTATACCAAACTATCACAGGAGTCACCTCAGGCCAGTGGGATTGGGGTGGGGGTGTGTGTGAAAGAAGAGGAATCTTTGCCTTTGTTTAATTTTTTTATAAATAAAACCGATTAATTTTAACAAAAAGAAAAAAAAACAATAA
>NW_006434829.1:4937652-4945958 GCF_000325575.1 Pteropus alecto
GAGGAAAGAAAGAAGGTGTGTACTCAAGGAGGTAAACAAATTCGCAAAGGAAGGCAGTCTAGGGAAGTTTCGGTTCTGCAGTGAGCCCGAGGCTAACGGGGACCCAAACCCAGGCAGTGGCTCTGGTCAAATCACTTCCCCTCAGTAGTGACAGTCTCTGATTTCTTGTTCGCTGGTTACTCAAGACAAAAGTCTTCAGGGGCTCTAAAACGCAGCGGTTCTTTCTTTCAGAATGAGCAACCGCAAGCTTTAACCTTTAACCCCGCTGCTTGGAGGAGCCAAATCTAAGAAAGAAAGGAGGTCAGGTGTCTGCGTTTCCCACTCGGCATTTTCCCATCACCATCGTCATCACCATCACCTAGTTGTTAACACTTGTCAAGGGCTCACTGTGAGTTAGGAACTACATCAAGCATTTTATATACACTCAATCACTTACAAACCTGCAAAACGCATACCTTTACAGGGAAAGGGGCAGGGGGCGGTGGGGAAGGAGATAAATCCTAAGAAACAATTTTCAGAAAACAGCAGATGGAGGAAGAAGGAAAAAAAATCCCTCTTCTCCCTTCTCCTGGTAAATGGTAATATTTGTATTCCACAGATGGAGCCTCTGGGGATATCGTCAGTGGCAGCAAAGGCTGGTGCCTTCGGACTGCCTGGTGCTTTTCGCAGTGGCTTCTCTTTTCCACGCCATTCGCTTCTGATCCGTGTGGGGGAATGGACAGTTTTAGGAGAGTGTGATGGTTTGGGGAGCTTTTGTAAAGATGTCAAGCCAGTTGAGGCACGGGAGGCGAGGAGAGGGAGGGAGAGGGAAGAGGAGCAGGGAGGATGCGGAGGGGAGACCGAGACGGAAAGACGGGTTTTGAGGTTCCAACAAAAAACGGCACCCTGTGCCACAGACAGGCTCCGCGTAGAATCTCCCGCCTGCTGAGCAGCTCTAATGAACCCAGCTGTGGCGCTCACATCTGCATTCTGTCGCCCATGTCCAGACGGAGCTCCGAACTGAGCTTTAAAACACAAAAGTCTCTGTACTCGGAAAATTATAAGACACCGAAGAAAGAAACGGAAGAAGATACAAATACACGGAAGTATATACCGTACTCATGGATAGGGAGAATTAACGTCATTAAAATGTCCATACTACCCAAAGCAATGTATAGATTCCACGCAATCTCTATCAAAACATCAGTGGCATTTTTCACAGACCTTGAACAAATAATCCTAAAATTCATATGGAGCCAAAAAAAATTGACCCCAATTGACACAGCAATCTTGAGAAAAAGGAACAAATTTGGAGGTATCACACTCTCTGATATCAAACTATACTACAAGGCTACGGTAATCAAAACAGCATGGTACTGGCATAAAACCAGACACATAGATCAATGGAACGTAACAGAGAGCCCAGAAATGAACCCACTCCTGTATGGTAAATTAAGTCTGTGACAAAAGAGGAAAAAATATACAATGGGGTAAAAATAGTCTATTCAATAAATGGTGTTGGGAAAACGGGACAGATACATGCAAAAAAATTAAAGAAGAGCACCTTCTTACACCATATATAAGAAAAAACTCAAAATGGATTAAAGACTTAAATGTAAGACTCAAAGCCATAAAACTCCTAGAAGAAAATATAGGCAGTAAACTCTCTGACATGGCTCTTAGTAGTATTTTTTCTGATGTGTCATCTCGGGCAAGAGAAATAAAAGAAAAAATAAGCAAACAGGAATACGCCAAACTAAAAAGTTTTTGCACAGCAAAGGAAACCATCAACAAAATGAAAAGACAACCTACTGAATGGGAGAAGATATTTGCCAATGATACATGTGATAAGAGGTTAATATCCAAAATATATAAAGAACTCATGCAACTTAACACCAAAAATACTAACAATCCAATTAAAAAATGGGCAGAGGACCTGAACAGACCTTTCTCCCAAGAGGACGTACAAATGGCCAATACGCATATGGAAATATGCTCAACATCGCTGATCACCAGAGAAATGCAAATTAAAACCACAATGAGATGTCACTTCATGCGTGTTAGCATGACCATCGTCAATAATAAACAAACAACAAGTGTTGGCGAGGATGTGGAGAAAAGGTAAAATTTGTGCACTGTTGGTGGGACTGCAGACTGGGGCAGCCGCCAGGGGAAAAAGTATGAAGTTTCCTCAAAAAACTAAAAATAACCTGAAACTTCCTGGATTTCATTAACCCATGTTGCCCTAATAAAAAATAAATAAATAAATAAATGAAACAACTGAAAATAGAACTACCCAGCAATTCCACTTCTGGATATTTATCCAAAGACATCCAAAACACTAATTCAAAAAGATGTATAACGCCTGTGTTTAGTGCAGCATGATTTACAGCAGCCATATATGGAAGCAACCTAAGTGCCCTTTGATAGGTGACTGGATAAAGAAGTTGTGGTACATATATACAACGGAATATTACTCGGCCATAAAAAAATAATGAAATCTTACCATTTGCGACAACATAGATGGACCTGGAAAGTATTATGCTAAGTGAAATAAGTCAGACAGAGAAAGACAAAAATCATATGATCCTGCTTACATGCGGAATTTAAAGAACAAAATTAATGAACAAACACAACAGAAACAGACTCCTAGATGCAGGGAACAAGCCAATAGTTACCGGGTGCGAGGGGTGTTGGGGACGGGGTGAAAAGGGTGACGGGATTAAGAAGTACAAATTGACGGTTACGAAAAAGTCATGGGGATGTAAAGGGAATACAGTCAGTCACATGGACAAAAATCATATGATCCTGCTTACATGCGGAATTTAAAGAACAAAATAAATGAACAAACACAACAGAAACAGACTCCTAGATGCAGGGAACAAGCTGATGGTTACCGGGTGCGAGGGGTGTTGGGGACGGGGTGAAAAGGGTGACGGGATTAAGAACTACAAATTGACTACGAAAGTACAAATTAACTACGAAAAAGCCATGGGGATGTAAAGGGAATACAGTCAGTCACATGGTTATAAACATGTACAGTGCCAGGCAGGTACCAGATCAGTCAGGGGGGATCACTTCGTAAATTATATAAATGTCTAACCACTATGCTGTACACCCGAAACTAATATAAAATAATACTGAATGTCAACTGTAATTAAAAAATTAGAAAAGCGGGGAAAGGTGAAGGGGAATAAGAGGTTCAAATGTTCATGCATAAAACGAGTCAGTCACGGGGATGTGGTGTGCAGTACGGGGGATGCGGTCGATAACACCGTGACAGCACGTACGGTGTCACATGGTTGCCTGACTTAACGGTGATCACTTCTTGAGCTATATAAATGTTGAATAACTAGGGTGTACACCTGAAACTAATATAATATTGTATGTTGGTTATAGTTTTTAAAAAATCTTTTTAAAAATAAAGAAATACAGTCTATTAGACGTTAAAAAAAAAAAAAGACATGAGAGTCTCTTATTAGTTTAAAAAGAATCTTTCTGGTGGTATTTTTTCCCATATGCATAAAAGTCCCCTCTTGTCCCATCTATACTCTCAAAGCACCGGGCGGGGGACAAAAGCATGTTATGCTTACCAAGGGATACACGCTGTCACTGTCATTCTTTTTAAACAACATGTCCTCGGTGGTGGTGGACACCAGGGAGTCCTCTGAGACGACGGCTTTGGGCTGGAACTCTTTTTCCTCGATGAAGTAAGATACTGCTTTTTCTTTCTTTTTCACCCCTTCTGGTTCCAAACCTCCTCTTTGTGGTTCCGGTTCGTCTTGGGGCCTCTGGCTGGTTTTCTCCCCAGGCTCGTCTGACAGCCATCTTTCGGCAGAATCCGTCTCTTGTTCCTCAGAACTGGTTAGATCCAAACCAAGAAATTCTAATTGTGAGCCCAGGCTTCTTGGATGCTCTGATTGTAACGAGTGCTTCGACTCACTGGCACTATAGGTTTGCTTAAAAAAAAAGAAATCAAGAGAGATTGTGATTCCAAATACAGTTTGTGCTGCTACATTCTCTTGCTTATTTTCCTTTCTTTTCCTAATCGGCCAGTCTCGGTGTTAGCCTCACTCTAGAATTACAAAGCGTTTTAAAAAGGAGCCTGCGACATTTTGTGCTTAGATAACAGAAACCACGGGCATGTCGGGTTTATTCCTGGGCTACTAGCAGACCTGCAATAGCAAAGTCATTCTAAGGTGCACTGGTTGGTTCCAAAAGGCCGACCGGTCACTTAGCATATTATTCTATAATGCTCAGTTATGGGTCTGCCTCCCTACACACCCTAGAACTCCTTTAGAGAATGGACTGCGTCTTACTTGGTTTTGTATCCCCATAGCCTGGCATATTGGAAGCATTCAATTAATGATTATGCATGAATGAATGAATGAATGAATGACAATTACTACTTACTGAAAAAGTTTCTGACATGGCTGACTGGTAATCAGTCAATGTAAGTCTCTCCACACTGCTCGTGGACTTGGTGGCTCCTTGGAGCTCCGCTGTGGTTTCTTCCTGAATCCCTGCAGCCACCTCCTCCTGGGCTGTTCCAGCATCTTCCTCTAATTCACTTGCGCTGACAGTTTCTTCTTCCTCCTCCCCTTCCTCCTCTTCTCCTTCCTCTCGCTTCTCCTCTTCCTCTTCCTGCTCTTCTCCTTCCTCCTCTCCCTCTTCCTCTTCTTCCTGAGAGTCTCCCCATGCTACTGTGTCATCTTTCGATTCCTGTTGCATATTTTCTACCTCTTTATAATAATTTGTGTTATATTCTTCTTCTTCCATTTCTGTTTCTCCATCTTCTTCTGCTTCTAGTGGATTTTCCTCTGCGTCTGACATTCTCCTCTGTGGACTTCCCTCTAAAGAAATTTGACCATGATAATCAGCAGGGCCCTCCGTCTCTCATTTTGATTCCTTGGTGCACTAACCTATTAATGAGATGTGCAATACCAGCTCTGGATTCTTTCCACGAGAATATAAACAATGTCATACTCCTGGGAAAACCTTTCCCAAATTTTGAAAATACTGATCCCAGGGCCTCTCATCTTTCTAGGAATAACTTCAGAGCCCTTTAATTCATTTTAAACATATTCCTATTCCCAAAGGCAGCAAAATGTATACCACAGGTATTAGCGACAATTCTAATATGACTAAGGAAAGAAGCAGTGTAGCTTAGTGGTTAAAAGTATGGGCTTTGCAGCCAGCCTCTCCTAGCACCCCAGTTCCCCTGCTCACTTGCTCTGTGACCTTGGGTAAGTCACTTTACCCCACAAAGTCTAAATTTGCTCATAGGCAAAATAAAAATAACCCCAAATTCTGAGGTTACTGTGGAGATTAGATGAGATGACCGACGTAAAATGCTCAACACAGTTGCATCACGTAGGGATGAGAGAAATAGTAGCCACTGTTTTAAAAAGTTTAAAAGCCTTTTAATATAGTCTTTCATTTAGTCCTTACAACAAACTTGAGGCTCTGAGAGTCGACGTGACTTTTTCAAGATCACAGAACTAGTAAGAAGCAGACCTCTCTGACGCTGTTCCGCGACCTGAAAAATCGATTTCCAGTCAAGGACCGCTAGCACGAGCCCCTTCCGACTGCCAAACTTTGCCAGGAGAGGCGCGGCAGGTGTGCGTGTCCGTGGGGCGCACAGAGCCCGCGCGCAGCCCCTTGCTCCGCCCTGGGCCCCGCCCCACTCGAGGCCCCAGGCCCCGCTTTGCTGGGCCCCCCACCCGAGTCCCCCCGTGGGCTCCGCCCCTGACTCACAGGGCGCGCCCGCCCAGATGGTCAAAGGCCAGAGTCGTCCCGCCGCCCTGGACCCCGCCTGGACCCCGCCTGGACCCCTGCGCCGCCTCCTCGGCCTCCAGCTGCCGCTGCTTTCTCTTCCACGGGCTCCCTAGTTACGGTTGCCACCCAAGCCCGTCCCCATGGTAACCGCCGCCGCCGTGGGCGACGGGCGGTAAAATCAGAGGTGAACGGCGATCACGTGTTCGCAGAGCGTCCGCGAGCGTGGCCGGCGCGCCCCCTGCCGGCCCCCAGGGGAAAGGCACCAACGCGACTCCTGCGGTGAAATTTGCTCTCCTGCTCTTCCCTTCCTCTTTCCTCCCATCCTTTCAACTCTGGCGCTGTCCGCTGAGAAGCTGCCGCGGCCAACACTAGCAAGTTTGACCTTCTTAAGGCTGGACGAGATTAAGTGAAGCACTAGGAACCGTTTGATAAAATTCTCTTTGCCAAAAGCAAACTAAATCCCCCTGTCTCACAGACGCCACACACATCTGTCCTCACCCGGGCACTACGTGTTCTGCAGAGAATTTTAGCTAACTGGAGTTAAATATTATATAGGTCACATTACCTCGCTGTACTTACCAAAAAACGTTTCTGCAAAACCAGTTTAGTTTAATCCATTTGGACCTTCCTACCTCTAAGTGACCCACCCTTAGAACCTCACAGAAGACGGCACATGTGGCCATCCTGTTTCTATCCATCCTGTTTCTTTGGCAGGCAGGAAACCCGCCAAAGGCGCCGATGCAGAAGACTCTCTGTAGTTCTCATTTTAGAATGTGACAGATCCTTCCCGCCCCCAGGCCCCCATGCTGGTTGATTAATATGCATACGATCTCAAAAAAGAGGGATAAACTGAATAGGATAAGCTGTGTTTATTATAGTCTAGGGCTTATACAAAGACTGGAAAACACTTGGAATTAGAACACGATTTAAACAGCAAACATTGGTAAACGTGGCCCGTCTGTGGCTCCCAAGAGGGGACTATGTGAGGACGCACCGGAGGACAGTTTGGAGAAGACACAGGCTTTCAGGTGAAGCACGAGAACCCACGGCTGGAAGCACACCCTGGTACTGACACCCGTCGGGGCAAGCTAGTATCTGCATCCGACCCAAGCAAATCTAGTCCCAAGGAACACGAGCAAGCCTCAGCAGAATATGCCAGATCTCTGAGAAAGTGGTCTGCATCGCCTGGAAATAAACACTGTGACACAGTGAAGAGAGAAAGGGAGTGAGACTAGTCACTAGGAATCACTGAAACCCATTTTGCCATGGCGAAGGAGGAATTGGTATGTCCGAGGGTGAGATGTGCACACGCTGCCTGTTCCCATCAGTGGTGTCAAGCCCGCTTTACAGAACAGTGCTGATCTGAGGGCATGGCAAGCTTCAAATATAAAAAGCCAAATTAGAAGCCAATTTGCAAGGTTTTTATTCTAGAAGTGACGGGGGCTTGCTGCCCTCTGGTGGGTTACGGACCGGAAAAGCTGGTGCCGCGCTGGGCTGCCTGGGGGCCTCCTGGTTTCCCTCTTCTTAGGGAGAATCATCGGGGCTCTGAGGTCCACTGTCGAGGATGCAACTTCTGTATCCAGAGCAGCGATGCCTCGGTGCAGATGCAGATGGGGCAGCCTGACGCATGGAAACCCCGTTCACTAAAGGATGATGTTCCTGAGATGCTAGTCAAGTGTGACGCTGGTGCAAGTGTTGGTCTGTTCCGACGCCTGTCTAAGCTTTGTCTGAGAGGTTCACAAGAAATTCAGCTGGAGTGATAACAAGGTCTTATCAGCACTATAAAACTGTGTTTATTTGGGGAAAAAAAAATCCAAAAAGAATAAAGTCGCATCAGCACCTGCCAGAATAACTCCCGCCCATTCGCCCAGAGAAGATTCCCATATAGGGCACGGTCTAATGTGCAACTGATGCTAAACACAAATGAGGCTTGTAACAATGCCTTAAATCCCGAGATTACGCTGGGAGGCCACCGCGTTGCCACCACCTAGAGGTTCAGGCTTCCAGCCTCCTTCAGGTCCTTAAGCTTTAGGGAGAAAAGGAAAGAAGAAATCCCACTCGACCCCACAGTCCAGGGCAAGGGAAGAGGCTTCTTGTTACTGTTCCCCGGGGCCAATCATCTTTGCAAAGGGACAATGTTGCAGCTGGAAGAAAAAGAGGAAAGAGACAGCGTGAGTCCGGTGGCTCCATTCAGGAAGATCAGGTGAGCCCTTCGGAGCTCTTCACCTTCGTTCTTTCATTTTCTCTCTCCTTTATTATCGCCTGCTGTACCCGGTCTTCCTAGGTGGTCTCCCACCCAAGCAGTAACCAGGCCCGACCCTGCTTAGCTTCCGAGATCAGACGAGATCAGGCGCGTTCAGGGTGGCAAGTGCCCAGTTAAAGAGAGAACCAAGAGAACAGGCCTCCCTCCACCTCCACGCTTGCAATCTCACTCCTGCCCCAAGGATTCATCATGAGTTCTGTGGGCAAGCTGAAGACTCCTGTCGCTTCCCAATTACCCCCAACTCTCCACCCCCGCTTCCCACAGCTTTATGTCCAACACACACGCA
>NW_006434829.1:4946493-4977008 GCF_000325575.1 Pteropus alecto
AGAAAAAAAAAACCAGCAAAATATGAACCCACTTGAATGTACTTTCTAAATGGACATATGTGTTGCTCGGTGCATACAAACTTTTCTGGGAGACATACAAAAAATTGTTAATGGGGGTCACTTCCGAGAGAAGCACTAGTAGTTTAGAGTAAGAGAACATCTATCACATCTGCACATGTTGGGATTCTGGTCAAGGTGGCGGAGTAGTATGTCAACTGTCACGGAAAAATAAAAAATTATTTTTAAAAAAAATCCATAAATGTACATTGCCTTTGATCCAGTAATTGACAGAAACCTTCATACGCGACAAGAATGTTCACTACGCCATTGTCTGCGATGGCCAAACAATGGAAACGCCCTAAATGTCCAGTGTGGGGGCTGGCTAAATAAAAGGTGGCAAACCAGGCAGCAGAATGTGGTGTAGACAGATGCACACTGAGGTGGAAATCCCTTCACAGGGCAGGAAGCTAGAATAGTATGTACAGTATGTTTTGTGTCTTCCTTTTCAAAAAGCCGTCACTACAGACCGAGAAAAAGTGTGAGGGACACGCCGATGTGCTTCCAGTTCTGGAAATGACAGCCTTCATCCCTGACACGGTGTCGTGTTAAGGCCTATTTTACATCCTAAATGTCTCTCTCGTTTGCTCACTTCCTTCCACCTGGAGGCCGTTCGTCAAAGCTACCGTCACGTCCTGACCGAGCTGCTAAGACTCTGTCGGCCTTCCAGTCAGCTCTCTCCCGAGGATGCGGAGAAATCCTTTCAAGACACGAAGCTGCTTACATCTGTCACTCTCCAGCTGGGGAGTGTGCCCGGCTCCCAACTGCTCCTCAGGGAGAAAACTGGGTTCCAACCAGCCTTCTCTCGTCCCCCGCCTCAGGGCCACACCCTGCTGGAAGGCCCCGCTCCCCACCAGTATCTACTTACAAGTCACATCCTAGGAACATTCTTCTTCAACCCCAGACTAAATCGAGACCCCATTATTTGCTCTCCTAGCTCCCTTGAACTTTTCCTTTGGAACACTCATCACAGTGTGTAATTCATTACGTATCCGAGGTCACATGACTAAGGCTTGCCTCCCCACCGAAGTGCTCCCAAGGCAAGGACCCTCTCTTGATCTCTTTTGTTCCCTGTCGTAAAGCCAGCACCTTGCCCAGGATTCAAACAGAGCAGCGAAGGTGCTGTGCAGGGAGAGACCCGAGACTTTCACTCTTACTTGAAACACTTTGCACTGTGTGACTTTTTTAGACTAAATATTCATTAGTATTGATATGTAATTCACACATAATAAAACTCATCATTTTAAAGTATAAAATTCAAAAAATAAATAAAGTACATAATTCAGTGGATTTTACTATATCCAGAGATTTGCACCCCCATCACCACTATCTAGTTCCAGAGTGTTCACCATCCAAAAAGAAACCCCGTACCCATCAGCAGTCAGTCACTCCCTGCCACGTCCTCCCCTGGCCCCCGGCAACCACTAATCTACCTTCTGTCTCTGTAGATTTGCCCATTCTGGACATTTCGCAGAAATGGAATTCTCTAATATGTGGCCCTTTGTACCTGGCTCCTTACACTTAACACAAACCCTTTCAAGGTTCACCCACGTTATAGTATGTCCGTCCTCCATTCCTTTTTATGCCTGAATAAAAGATGCATTTTTTTTTAATAATAGACAATTTTTTTAATTTTAAGATTTTTCCTTTGAAAATACATACATATATTTACATATATATATATATGCACTTGATCCAGAAACTCACCTTTAGAAAGTTATCTAAAGAAACAGATATGTCTATAAGAGCGTTAATTTCTAGGTTTCCAAAAAATTGGAAACTATCTAAATATCTAACAATATAACGTGGTGGGGGGGTTATGATTTTTTTAATTCACGGAGCAGACCACGGAAACTCAGGGCGTTGATTCTCAAGCCGGGCTCTGGTTCCTGGGGACCGCAGGGCCTTGCAGGGGTGAGGCCCTCCTCCAGCCCATCCCAGCAGCTCAGCTGTTATCTGTTTGATATACTGGAATTCCCCAGGAAATTTCACTTGAAGAGAAGGTTCTATTGCTAAAAAACATTTAATGACTACTTTTGTAAAGACTGATTAACACAGCGTTACTAACTATAGTCGCCATGCTGTATGTTACAGCACGTAATGATACTGTACTGCATATCTGAAAGCTGCTAAGTAAGAGAATAAATCTTACAAGTTCTCATCCCAAGAAAAAAAAATGTTGCAACTATGCGTAGTGATGGATGGTAACTAGACTTATTGTAGTGACCATTTCACAGTCTATGCAAATACTAAGTCATTTTGTTGTACACCTGACACTAATATAATGTTATATGTCTATTATACCTCAATTAAAAAAAGGATTTATAGCTATAAGGAGCCTAAGAATATATTTATTCTTAGAGACCCTAAGCCAGAACCGCCCCGCTAAAACACTCCTGGATGTCCGACCCTCAGAAACTGTGAGATAATGTCTGTTGTTTTAAGCTGCTGATTTGGGGGATCATTTTTTTTACCCATCAATCGAAAAATAATACCCCCTTTATGGTAAAGGGAAAAAGGGAAGCAGAAAATAGATTTGTTCCAGGGAAGCCAAGAAAGGTTCAGAAAAAGAGAGACCAAAACAGAATAAAGACTCTCGCAGATAGGAATTCGATATGTAAAACAGGAGGTGATATAAACGGGTGAGTAAAGTATTAACTATTCAATAAATGGTTCTGGGACAACTATCCTTTGGGGGTAAAAAAAAAAGTGTGGTGCCCTACCCCATGCCATTCACAGAAATGAACTCAAGAGAAATGAAAACAAATGTCCACACAAAAATTTAGAATGTTCCTAGCAGTATTATTCACAATAGCCAAAAATTAGAAACAACCCAAATATTCATCAACTGATGAAGGGATAAATAAAACGTGGTCTATCCAAACAATGGGATAGCCATAAAAGGGAATGAAGTACCGATATGCTACAATATGAACTTTGAAAACATCATGCTAAGTGCAAGAAGCCAGTCACAAAATATCACATATTGTAGGGTCATCCCATTTCTATGAAATGTCTAGAATAAGAAAATCCATAGAGACATAAAGTAGTTTAGTGCTTTCCAGGGTTTGGGGGGGTATGGGGGGAATGGGGAGCGACCGCAAAGGTGTATGAGGTTTCGGTACGAGGCGATGAAAATGTTCTATAACCGAATGTAATAATGGATGCGTAATATACTGAAAAGCACTGAATGATGCACTTTAAATGGGTGAACTGTCTGGTATGTGAATTATACCTCAATAAAATTATAAAAAATAAAAGATAAACTCCAGATGAAGAACAAAGACTAAACAATAAAAGAACTAGAACTTCTTTAAGCAGACACAAAATGCAAAAGCTATGAAGCAAAAAACTGATGAATTTCACAAAATCAAAATGTGAAACTTCCACACACATACAGACTCAGTGAAGGTGTCGCTGTGGGAACGAAGGCCTGAACAGTGGGGGCACAGGCCCCGGCTCACTGTTCCTGGCCCGACGCCCGCCTTCTCATGAGTCACATGTGGATGAGCAGGACCCGAGTGGGCGCAAGACAAACCCAGAATTGTTGGTTAAACGGAAGGTTTCCCTTGGGAACCAAAACCTTTAGTAAATAATTTCTGTGGGCTCTGAGCTCCATTTTCCACCTGCAAAGTATGAATCTTCGCCAAAAAAACTTTCGTTAGGGTGACGTAACTGAGAGGTGAGCCGAGATGATTATGCCAGAAAGTGGAAAGCTGCAGCCAATTTTGAATTCCAACTCTTATTATATTTTTAAGGACTGAAATCGTCAAAATGCACACGTCAGGTTCTAATATACTACTGTTTGAATAATACTGTGCTACCGTGCATTACTCCATGTTTCTTTAAATTCTTGGGTATGATTTTGGCAGGGAAGAACACCATCTATTAATGTACTATCAATAAATTCAACAAAAATGGATGTCTAAACGTATTTTTAAAAAAACCTTTCGAGTAATCAGAGTCACCATAAACAAAGTTAAAAGACTAGGAGCTAACCAGGAGAAACATATGCAACACGTAAACTGGCAAGGGTTTAATATCTAGAATATATATAGTTCCTACAAATCGATTTTGTAAAAGGACAAATAATCCAGTAGCAAAAAATGGGAAAAAACAGACAGGCAATTCACAGAAATGAAAATACAAAAACATTAATGAAAATGTAAAAAAATACTGAACCTCACTGGTAATCAGGAAAATACAGATTAAAACGACATGTGAGCACAGGTATGGGAAGACCGATACGTAATACGGAGCACCACTGACGGTATGATACACTCGGTATAAATTAGTAAACTGCTTCAGATTACCTATTAAAATTTTAAGTGTGCACAGACTGAGAGCCTGCAGTTCTTTTCTTTCTCAAGACGAGCCCATGTGTGTTCATAGTTGTGAACAAGTTCACATTGGCGTAAAATGGGAAATAACACGTGTTCACTGACAAGGCAGTGGATGGACAAGCTGCAGTCCATTCGCACAGTGAGAAACGCTGTTTAATGAAACGGGGACAGGAAGTAGGGGAGGGGTAGTCTAGATAAGGTGGCTGGAAAGGCCTCACTGAGGTGTCACTTGCACAAGATGAGGGAGGTAAGGGGGACGAGGGACATGAGCGAGGAAAAGCATTCTCGGCAGAGGGAACGGCAAGCGCAAAGGCCCAGTGGGCACTGTGCCTGAGTAACAGCACTTTGAAGGCAGCAGTCAAAGGCCCCTGTCAACGTTTCTTGGCCCTGGCAATTCTAGGGTCGCTGACCAGATGTCACGTAACCCCCAACTCACCCCCTCACTGTGCTGCACCACACTGCCAATGTTTTGCAGAGACTGGAAATTGTGGGTGTTTACGGAGCCGAACTCCACAATCTCGTCATCCACTTGCAGACCCTACAGAGAGAAGAGAAATGGCTAGAGGTTAAACCAGGCTAGAGGTTAAATGTGCTTCTGGTGTTCCTTACCCTTCCATACCCAATTCAATGTCAAGGTCGAGAGCTTGTTTTCTACAGGGAACAACAGCAAGTGCAAAGTGAAGCAGTCAGGGATTTAGACACCTCATCCAGGAGCGCGGGGGTGAGCGGGTGTGGATAACTGAGCCATCTCCTCCAGGAGGCTCCTTCTAGTGCAGATCTAGAAGACAGCCAGGTCTGCCCAATGTCTGATAAAAGCTGGCAGTTGCAGAGGCCTTGAGATACGTGGGGAAAAGCCAAATGCTGCTCTCTGGTGTCCTGGCTCAGGTTCAAGGGCAAGAGGAGGCAAGCCAGTCTGCACCTATTTTGTCCAGGGGTCAGAATTTAGACGTTTGCCCTAGAAGCCCCCAAACAAGCAGCCACAGGCACAAAGCTGACCCAGGACTAGTGTGACCCTTTTGTTCTGAGGACACAGCCACAATCCATTCATCCCTTTAACACATATTTGTCACGGGCCCCTGTGCTGGATGCTGCGGAGACGGGTGTGCAACTCACAGTCCTGGGATCATAAGAGGACCAGCGGGACCTGGATTCAGGACCCAGTTCCACCTCTTCAGAGCTATGTGTCCTGGCACAAGCTACTTCAGTCTTTGAGGCTTGTCCTCATGGGTGAAATGGGGTAAAGATTAGTGCCTACTACAGAAGGTGGCTGCAGGGTTAAATCTCAAATGCATTTTCACATAAAAACTTGCACGTGATGTTCACAGCGGCATCTTTCATAACGGCCAAAAAATAGAAACCAAAATGTCCATTAACTCATGAATAGATAGACAAAATGTGGCCTAGCCATACAATGGAATATTACTTAGCTGTAAAAAGGAACGAAATAGAGATACATGCTCCAAAATGGATGAACTTGAAAATATGATAGTAATTGGAAGAAGCCAGTCATAAAGGACCACATATTGTACAAGTCCCTTTGTATAAAATGTCTAGAATAGACAATTTCATAGAGACAGAAAGCAAACCAGTTGTTGCTAGGGGCTGGGGGAAATGGGGGTTGGGAAGGGTCTGACTAATCAGTACAGGGATCCCTTTTAGGATCATCAAAATTCTCTAAAACTGACTGTGATGATGAATGCACAGGTCTGGGAATATACTAAAAGCCACGAAACTGTATACTTTAAAATGGGTAAATTTTATGTATGTGAATTATATCTCAAAAAGCTGTTTAAAACTTTTTCAAATATACTCATTTGGCAGGATACCCAGTAAGTGGCAGCTGCCGTCATTTTGTGTCTATTACTCAGTGCCCAGCTAAACTTGACTGTCTCTAAACTGGACCGTGGTGATGGACAATTTGGTGGGCAGCAGGGGTGGACTTCTCTCCAAAACCCTGGTGCCAGCACGAGGCTGGGTCCCCAGTGAAGAGAGGTTGCAGCTCTGAGAGCATGTGGTTCTGTCTTTCCAGGCCGCCCCGCCCGGTCCCGAGGCCACCTGACCCGCAGCACCCACTGGGTGAGATTTAGGTGGCTGGGCCCTGGCTTACCGCGATGCTGGCGGGGGAGCCGGGGCTGATGCTGTTCACTCTGGCGAAGGCCTGCGGGGGGCTGAGGCCCTCGCTCCGGCCCCGGTCGCGGCTCATGGCCTCTTCGCGGGCCTCGGCCGTGTCCCGGGCCTGCTTCTCCTTGTCCCGGGCGTGCAGCTGGTGCAGGGCCTCCTCCACCTGCTTCATCACCGCCTTGTGGTCATTCTGCAAGCCTGGGAGGAGAACACCGTATGAGGGGCTGAGGAAGACAGCCGAGGACAGAAGACTCCCACTGTCACTCACTCAGTGTTTAATGAGCCCTTCCTCTGTGCCAGACACGGGCTAGAGGCCGAGGGCCGATCTGTGAACAAGACGGAGCAGCCCCCGCACGAAGCCTACAGCACGGCAAGGAAAGAAGTGAATAACAACACCTGAGGATTGCGTTGCGGGCCAGGGGACCTGCCCTCGCCAGGCCAGGGGATGAGGGAAGGCTGCCCAAAGCCAGCGCTGCTCCCGCTGGGACCTGACAGGTGAGCAGGAGTCTTCCCTGGCCACGAGCTCCAGTGCACACAAGGGACACGCGGTTGTTACACGACGGAATGAAGTGGGCGGGGCTTCGCTTTTCTCTTAACGCCTCCAAGAGGAAAAGTGATGCCCACGTCTACTGATACACAGCTGCGGGCGCTCAGTCTGGGAGGCGTAACGGGAGAAAAAGCTAGAAGTCAGGAGTTTAGGGGTGAATTCCTCGATTTTTTTCAGTACTGATGGCGAATTCAAAATGTCGTGAACCACCATGCCAGCCGAATAAGTCACCTCTGCAGGCCAGTCCCGCCTAGCGGCTGACATTTTCCTAACTTCTTTTTAACCTAAAACAACTTCTACTGCCGTGGATTCCACACCTTACTCAGAACGGGTCACTCACACAGTCCCGACAGGTTTCAGAAGCCTAAGCCGTCAGCACTGCCCGCCGATCCTCGTCTAGCACCTGTGGGTCACGGACTTTCAGACTCTCCAGGTGCCTTCCAGTGTGAGCGTGCCCGGCCACGTGACCTGGTTTCTCTGCCTCTGTCACTTCGGGGCACAGGTGAGGCCCTCAGGCACCACGAGACACAGGTACTCAACCCACAGGAGCAGACACGAGAAAAGAACCCAGGTTTGAGCAAGCGAAGACACAGACCCGGGCAGGAAGACTTCAAATGGCATCGATGCACAACACACGGTCACTTTCTGACTAGAAAAGGCTGCCCACAGGCGACAAACTCCATCAGGAGCCCCAGAACTTTCAGCAATGCCTGGCACACAATAGGTACTTTATCTACAGCTGTTGGGTTTGGAATAAATGACTTTATTTACAATATGTTGCAATTCTGGTCAGAATTCCAAAAAATTTTTTTCCTGGACAAAATGTTTCCGAGGCATTATTTCAAAATCAAACTTGCGATTCTAATAAATGTGGGTATGCTAATGTAAGATATTAATAACAGGGAAGACTGAGGATAGAGTATATGGGACCTCTGTATTATTTTTCCAATTTTTCTGTAAATCTAAAACTGTCCTAAAAAATAAAGTCTAGTTTTAAAAATAAGATAAACTTGTGAGAACAGTTTTTCAAAAGAAAACCGATAAGAAGGAATTGTTCAACCAGATTCTTAAGTATATTAAAATCATTAAGAAAATATGATATTAGCACCCAAAGGAACAGTCAACAAAACAAGGCAAAAAGCCCAGAAAGAGATGTAAGCAGGTCTAAAGATTTCATATGTGATACCGCTAGCATTTCAAATGAATGGAGAAAGAATGGACTGTGTAATACATGGTGTTGGATCTCGAGAGTATCGTGCTACGTGAAATAAGTCAATGGAAAAGAACGAGAACAGTATGACTTCACGCGTATGTGGGTTATAAAACCGAAAGCGACGGACAAGCTCGTAGATACAGACGATGGAGTGGTGGTTACCAGAGGGGGAGGGGGTGGGGGGAGGACAAATAAGGGAAAAGGAATCGAATATATGGGGACGGAAGGGGACAAGACCGGGCAGTGAGCGCACAATGAAGGACACGGATGTTGTTTTATGAAATTGTACACCTGAGACTTATATAATGGTATTAACCAATACTACCCCAATAAATTTAATTCAAAAATTAAAATAATAATAATAATAATAATAATAAATGGTGGAACATCAGGCTAACCATTGGGAGAAAAAGTCAGTACCCTCCCTCATGCTGTGGGTGAGAACCTCTCAAATTTCCCCCAGAACCCTCCTAACTGGGGGAGCAAGTGGGCTGCATCCCCGGAGAATCTCAGGTTTAAGCCAAAAGCCCCAAATTTCCCTCCGGTCTGATCATCTCAACGTGGTTTTCCCCTACTCTGTGTCTTCCTATTTGCTTTAATATAAAAATGGCATATGCTTCTTTTCCCAAAATCTTCAAGGAAAAATGAAGCTCTAAGAAGTTCTATGACAACACTGTGGCTCTGAAAACTGCAGCTTTGGTATTGTAAGCTGTGTCCCACCCAAGGGCACCTGTACCCTCACAGTGAAGCGTGGCCTTGTACCAAAACACGCTACAGATGGAGTCAGCATTCAAACAGGTGACGGAAGTCACGAAGCGGAAAAAGGAGACGATAAATCCCTCTAACATGACTTGTTGGTGACGGCTGGTCGCCCCACTGTGGAAGGGTGAATAACGGCCCCACAAAGATGCTCCCGTCCTAACCCCCAACCTGGGACTGCATTACTTCACGTGGCAAAGGGGACTTCGTAGATGTGATTAAGTTCAGGACCCTGAAACGGAGAGAGTAGCCTGGATTACCCAGGTGGTGGGCCCGATGCAATCGCGAGGGTCTTTCTAAGTGGAAGAGGGAGGCGGAGCGTGAGAGAGAGAGAAGTGAGGCCAGAACCGGAGGCAGCAGAGGTGCCGCTGCCGGCTTTGAAGATGGAAGGGGCCACGAGCCGAGGAATGTGGATGGCCTCCAGAAGCAAGGGAACAGGCTCTCCCCTGCCACCTCCAGAAGGAACACAGAGCCCCGCCTCACACCTTGATCTTAGCCCCGTGAGACCCATTTGGATATCTCACTTGTGAAACTATCAGGTAACCAATTTGTGACGTTTTAAGCCGCTAAGTCTGGTAATTTGTTACAGCAGAAACAGAAAACGAATACACTGCCCAACCTCTACTCTCCCTCTGTTCCTTGGTCGCAAACATTAACAGCTAAGCATGTTTCCTGACACAGAACTGATCTGTAAGCAACGTTTGACTTGGGTTTCTATTGTTATTTCACTCAAGTTTCCACAAAGAGTAGAGTTCTCAAAAACCAAATGAAAACGGAAACCATGAATATAGAACCCTTGAGTCTAACCCATTCCCTGAGTTCTCAGTCCTTCAGTGGGGACATGAGATAATCACATCAAAGCAGAAGAGAGGGAAGCAGATAATATGGAACGCTAGTGATTTCATTCGTGTGCCTTTCCTGTCCCCTCCGAGGTGAGGGACGCCCCCTCCCCGAGGGTCACTCACAGACGATGTTGTGCCTGGCGGTCCGGACTTGGTACAGGTCCACGTCAGACCGGGGGTAGCCCTCACAGTCCACCAATGGCTCGTTCATTCCAACACCTTTTTGCTGGAGAGAAGAAACGCAGTTATAAAGATTGCACAGGTAGGAGACCTCTTTCTCCAGGTTCTTTTCTTTCACAGTCATAATAAAGGCGACAGTAACAAAAGCTGCCATAAATTGACACTTAACACAGACCAGGTACTCTACCCACGTGCTCTCACAACCACCCTCTGAGGTGGGCACTACTTTTTAATTTCTAATAACACAAGTAATCCACGAATCAGCCTCCTTGTTTGAAGTTAGAACTGTGCCAATAAAACTGAAGACTCTTTTGAGCATCAACCCCAAGGCCAGCCTCCTCCCCGACTCACTCACTCCTGGCCGGCAGCTGACACCTGGCAGGTGGCCTTGGAAGGTGGAGGAGAGTGAATACCCCTAAAAGCACCCAGCTGTGGCGGAACTTTGGTTTTTCTGAATATAAAAAAGAGATCGAAAAGGGCTTGAATTTCAAAGAGGCTTTCTCCCCTGAAAGGACACACTGATATCACCAGTTGCCTCCTGGGGAGAGAAACTAGGTGGCTGCGGACAGGAGAGAGAGACAGACTTTCCGTTTCACATCTTTTTGCAGACTGAATTTTGACCATGGAAAAGTACTCCCTATTTGAAACAATACATTAACATTTAACATTTTGAATTCTTTTCCTACATAAGTCAGAGCACGGTGCACAAAACAATGAAAGGTGTCACATGACGACGGTGCAGGACAGGGATTCTGCCGTCAACTAGGTGGCTTAGATGTCAATTCTGCCGCATCGGGTCTGGGGGCCCCTGGTTAAGGCCTTCACCTCTCCAAGCCTCGCCATCCTCGATTATAAAATGGGAGTAACGGCACTCACTCCCTTCTCGCCTATGAGATGAACGAGCTGACCCACGTGGAGTGCTTAGCACAACACCGGGAACATGTGCAGTGGGGTGAACAGCGGCCCCCAAAAGGGATGTCCAAGCCCTAACCCCCGGAACAGTGAACGGGGCCTTACTTGGAAAGAGGGTCTTTGCAGATATAGTTAAAGATCTCAGGGTGAGATCGTCCAGTTGCCTCCTGGGTAGAGAAACTAGGTGGCTGCGGACAGGAGAGAGAGACGGACTTTCCGTTTCACATCTTTTAGATTTAGGATGGGCCCTAAATCCAATGCCGGATATCCTTATAAGAGAAAGCAGAGGGACATCTGGGACACAGAGACCAGAGAGAAGGCCACGTGAGGACCGAGGCAGACAGTGGCTTTACCATGCCCAGTGTACACAGGTACTGGGTAGAGAGATTCTATTAGTTCATCTCCCTTTGTCTCTGGGAGCCTCTGGGTTACACCGACTATTTCCTGTTGGGGGCAGGGGACCCCATATCCTCCCTTTATCACAGTACTCCCTATAGATACCACATAAATGTGCCAGGGGCTAGAGCCCTGTGTCTGCCTCTAGCTCTCCCACAATGACTGAGAGTTGACTGGCTTCCAGAATCAATACCACATAAAGTACTGCTGTCCAAAGTCGGGACCCACAGGGCATTAAATAAGCCTGAATCTAAAATACTTACCCTCTTTCCAATTATCTTCGATTTCTTTCAAGGAGAACGTCTCCATCTGGCTCTGGGCTTTATATCACCTACGGATCACTTGCTGTCTCTGGGCCTCTCTATTCTGTTCTTAACAGCTTTATTGAGATAAAAGTCACATACCATACAATCCACCCATTTAAAGTGTATAATTCAGTGGTCTTTAGAATATTCACACAGTTGTGCAACTATCATCACAATCAATTTTGGAACATTTTCATCATGGTCCAAAAAAGAAACCCCAGACCCATCAGCTATCACTCCCAGCAACCAATAAGCTACCTTCTGTCTACGGATTTGCCTATTCTGGATATTTCATATAAATGGAATCATAAAATGTGTGGTCTTTTGTGATGAACGTCTTTCACTTAGCATCATGTTTTCAAGGTTCATGCATGGTGTGCACAGATCAGTACTCCGTTCCTTTTATTGAATAATACCCCATTGTATGGAGAGATCACATTTTATTTATCCATTCGTCAATTGTTGGACATTTAGATGAGTCACCTTGATATGTGTTATTTTTCTCATATTTAAGGGGAAACATTCTCATTTTTTCATATGCTGTAGAATTATAAAATTCCCTTTTAAAGTAAATTTATTTAAGTCAAAAAGTGGGTCAACTGAAAGAAAAACAGAGAATAACAGAACAGGAAGTATATGGATACAGCATCCTGCTCATGGTAGAAAGTAACTGAGTTTGAGAAATTGCTGGCATGACACTTGAAAGCACAGGTTCTGAATTCAACAGGCTTGAGCTCTAAATCTCACTTTGTGACTTTGAGCAAGTGACTTCCCTCCATAACGAGCACCCATCGGGCATATAGTCAGCTTCCTGGCCTCTATCTGATACTTCATCTTACTCCCATCACCTAAAATGCATTCCATCTGCCCTATAGAAGATGTAATTAATTTGCCCTTCTCTGTCAATTGATTTGTGGTTTTACACTAGGTGGCTTAAGAAAAACTATCAGTTTTGGAACCAGACAGACGTGGGAACTAGCCCCACCGCTGCCACTTTTTAGCTACGAGACCCTAAGGCAAGTGTCTGCCCCATTCTGAGCTTCGGTTTCCACCTTATACAATGAGGATAATGAGCCTTATCTATAACTCAAAGCTCAGTACTCTGACTAGTAGCATCAGCATCGCTGGGAAATTTGCCAGAAATACAACATCTGCTCCCACGTGCCCCGCCCCCATCACAATCCGAATTTTAACATACACGTTAAAGTTTACGAAGCTCTGACGTAAAGTGGTTAGCAAAGCGTAGGGCACCTGGTAAACTTTGAACAGACTGGTGATGGTGATGATTATCAATTCTCCGGCCTCTGCAAACTTATTAGCTCTGTGATCGGAGGCAGCTCTAAGTTAAATAACGCCTCTGTTTCCTCCTCCCTAAAACGGGGGAAATAATAGAGTTCCTGCGAGGATTAAATGAGCTCACCAATGTGAAGCACGGAAAACAGCGCCCAGCTCCACAAACGCTTGCGATGTTACCGACACCGTTCTTCGTTCTTAACGTTATTGCCTCACTGCCTGCTGCCGACAGAGGCCGCAGTTGCGGCGCCTGGAGCCTCCCAGAGAGGGAAAGATCCACAGCCGGGCGCTCAAGCGGAGGCCACATCGGCCTCCCAGTCCCCCTGGTCAGGGGTGCCGAGTCAGGAGGCCTTGGGGTGCCCCCACGCCGCCCGGGAGCCCTGCGCCCACACTCACACTCTCCAGCACGTCATAATTGGCCTTGATCTGAGCCTCGATCTCCTCCTTGCGCCGTATCAGCTCCTGGATGTCAGTGACAGTCACCGCACTGGCCTGTGGGGAGCTTCCGCTCTGCCTACCTTCCTTCTCCGACATCCTGGACCTCCGCCCAGGATTCTGTACACCCGGTTTCCCCGCTGCGGACGCCCGAGGAGACTATGGCTACGGCTCCGCCCGCGGGCCAAAACACCAAGGCGGTCCGCGAACGCGGGACGAGTGAGGGCGTGGCTTCGTCGGTGGGGCGGGGCCACCGGAAGCCACACCCTGCTGGAATACGTGGTACCATGGTGATTCGGCTTGGGGTAATATGGGGAGGTAGACCGCACCAAGGCTGGTGATTTCTCTGTAACTGGCTCATTTTCTTTCCTCATTCATTCAACTAACATTTATTGAGTGCCAACTGTTTGTATATGAGAGAGCATTGTGTGTGGCGCTCCAATTCAGCTCTTCGCATCCACACAGTCCTTGACCGTTTATAAAACACAGATTCCTTATGCCCCATTTTATAAAGTTCAAATCTGGTCATTTGCCTCTTACTGCAATGTGAGGACCTTAGGTAAATCACCTCTCTGAGACTCAGTCTCCTCATTTGTAAATTGGTTCCATATTAACAATCTATTTCATAGAGCTGACATTTTGCCAATAAATATTTATTGAATGTCTTCTCTGTGCCATATACTGTTCTGGGTACTGGAGGGGTAAAGAAATGAAGATTTGGCTCAGTGCCTCTCACATATTAGGGTCTCTATAAATTTTGGTGATATTGATGATAAAAATAACAGTAATAGTAATCATTTATCGAACGCTTACAACGTGCCACTGTTCTAAGTGCCTTTCATGTCTTAATTCAACAACCTCTTGAAACCAGGATTATTATTACCATCATTTGACAGCCGAGAAAGTCATCTCAAGAACCAGTTTGCCCAACCAGCAAAATAAGCAGCCCGAATTTCAACCCAGCTTAAAAACCAAACAACGAAACTTCATGTCTTAACATTTGCCCCTTAATATTTGCACTAAAAGGGACACACTGTCACTGATACAGCATTCAAACATGTTTGCCCTGGTTCCAAACGTGGAAAACAAATCCTAATTGAGCAATATTCTTCAAAACAACTGGCCCGAACTCCTCGAAAAGATCATTATTGTGAAATACTCATGCGTGCCAGGCAGATGCGCACCAGGCAGACGCGCGCCAGGCAGACGCGTGCCTAGATTAAAGAAGACTGAAGAGACGCTGTGAAATGCAATGTGGGCTCCTTGATTGGATGCTGGTTCCCCTCAAAAAAATAAATAAAAGTGCAAGGGACATTCTTGAGACAGTTGGGGAACTCTGAATTCGGCTAGTATTGTATCAATGTTACATTTCCTAATTTTGATACTTGTATACTGTGGTTATATAAGAATGTCCTTAGAAAAAGCACGCTGTAGTATTTAGGGACCAGTAGTCAACTAACTTTCAAGGGATTCATAAACATATACAAGTATATATTTGTAGACAAGAGAATGACAAGGTAAATATGGCAGAGTGAAAATAATTGCTGACTCTGGGTGGAACATACATGAACAATCTCTACACTATCTTTGCGAATTTTCTGAGTATGAAATTATTTCAAAATAAAAAGTTATAAGAATCATCATACAGACAAAGTAAACTCAATTATACTAGGCCTCCTATATTTTGTTCAATTATCATTTTTAAATAAACCAACATTCCTAACATTGACTCCCCACCTCCCGCAAAAAAAGAGAGACACAATAACCAAATGCAATGCATGATCCTTGATTGTATATTAGATTTAAATTAAAAAAAAAAAGCGATTCAAAAGACATTATGGGGACAATGGGTGAACTTTGAATATAGACTACATATTACAATGTATCGATGTTAAATTCTCTCAGTAAGATAATTGTATTGTGATTATAGAAGAGAATCTCCTTATGATGAATGCTGAAGTATTTAGAGGTATAGTATCATGATTTCTGCAACAAATTTGCAAGTTGTTCAGTGGGAAATGCTATACATACACACATATGTATATATCAAGAGATAGAGGGAAGGAGAGAGGCAAAATGTAACAACATACTTCAGTCTTGGTGAAGGGTACCTGAATGTTCATGGAAACTACCTTGGAAATCTTCTGAGGTTTGAAATTTTTCCAAATAATGGCAGAGAGAAGATTCTCACCCACACAGTCTGAAATCAGGGCTATCATTTAAGTCACTATGTTATCTTATCGTCAACACTGTTATTATAATAAACCTAGACCCTGTCCTTGCTCCTGCCTTCAGAGTTCCCAAAGCCATCCATCACCTCTGCCTCTACTCTCATCCCACCATCCCAATATTTTTCCAGATTACAGTGGCCTCTGAACTCGTCTTAGCTTCGAGGTTGCCTCTTTTATCCATTCTCCACACAGCAGCCAGAATAACCTACTCAAAGAGTGACATTGTCATTCTGCCATTTAAAAGCTTTCAATGGCTTTCCGGCGCCTTTCTCTTATCTTTCAAGACCTTTCTGATGCCTGTTTGCCTTTTGAACCCATCCACACATACCCCTCAACACACACAGACGACCTATGTTCCAGCCACACTGAACGAGTAGCAGTTTCCGGCACATTTGCTCTGTCTCTCTTAACACAGGTTCTTAGCACCTGCTCGTCCCTTCTCTAGGACACCATCTCAGGCCAGGCTGACTTCAGCTCCTCCTTCAGGATCCAGCTCAAACATTACCTCTCCGGAGACTCATTCCCCCAACATGCCTCAAACTAGGCTGTTTACTGTACTTTCCACCTGGGATTCTAAATGCATGTTTATCTGTGTCTATGCATTGAGGACTCAAAGGATGTTGGCCGAGGCTTGTTTATCTTCAAATGTTTGACTAAGTGAATGTTTGCCACAGGATTCTAAGGGAACAGGCTAAGAGAACAATCCTTGTTTTTTCCCCCATTCCAGCTGTTCTGGTTCATCTCACCTGCGGTGGCCACAGATAGGCCACAAAGCCTTTGTTTTAGAAAGCTGACCAGATATCCGAGAACTTAAGTTGTTAGTTTCTTCCAAACGCCTGTATCTCGCTCATTTCCATTTCAGAATGAGAGGGAGGCCAAGAGACCCAGAATTGGGAAACAGAGCCAGGAAGCTGGAGCTACCCCAGGAAGACCTAGGAGGTCATAATTCATATGGCCTGCCTTTAGGACTCAGCGAACTTTCCATACCCGCCCCCGCACCCACCCAAACCTGGCCTAGAACCAGGCAGACTGCCAAGTCAATTACCCTCCATTCCTGCATCTGTAACCCAGGGGGCTGGACTCTGACATCCAAACTGGTGGCGGGCCTGTGCGAGTCGGCACGCTAAAAATTTTAAATTACTTGCTGAATCAGTAAGTAATCCGAGCCCCATCACAAAACAGCTGGCACACTCAGGATATTTAAGGGGCGTTTAATGAAAGGGCTATTTACAGAGTCGTGGATAAAGTTAAGGGAACATTTAAGAGATGATAAAATCACATGGGACTGGCAACGCTGGGGGTCAGGTTCCACCTCCAGACGTAAGGGGTCCAGGGAAGGAAGTAGTTTTGGTTCCTAGAGAGTTTCTGGCCACCCAACAGGAGTGTGGCCTTCAGTAGAGGAACAAAGCTGCCGCCTGAACGTCATCTGGCAGAGAGGGAGCTGGGCAGGAAATAGCCTCCTCTCCCTCCTCTTACCTCTTGCCCAGCCTCGGGTTGGCTAAGGGCAAAGGGGCTTGAGGCACAGAGCGGGAGAGACTTGGAGGGGCAAACAGCACAGTTGCCAATATTTAGACACTTGGGAAAGTAAGATGCAGAGACCCACAGGATATATGATCCTATTTTTATACAACATAGTCAGCTCCCCCATATAGGTGTCTGTATACGATTGCATGAGAATGGAGAAAGTTGCCCACTGGAAATTGTTAATAATTAGTGCCTGGGCAGAGTGCGGGGCACGGGAGAAAGCAATTGAAAATATAGGCCATTGATATGAATTCAGAGTAATTTAACAAAGAAAATTATTGTCAGAGAGCATGAAACTATCATTTCAAGTGAGATAGGTCATTGCAGATACTGTTTCTAATCGTTTATTTCTGGGGTTGGTTACAGTAATCAGATACGGCTTTTCAAGGAAACACACAATGAACATAGGTATTTATTACCGTGAAAAGTGTTTACCTATGTAAAAAATTATGTTACAGAAAAATATCATATCTGTACACGTTTAAACATTTTTGAAAGGTAGTCTGGGTGTGTATGTCCCAATGTTCAGAGTGGCTGCCTGTGGATGAAGGATTTGGGGTGGGTTTGTTTTCTGGTTTTTCTGTCCTCCCCCAACTTTTTTTTACTTTTAACTATGCGTATTTTCTCTTTTTTCCCCCTAAATTGTCTTGTCTTAATTCTGTTATAAATAATAAAACACCTACCTGAGCTGGTTAAACAGGTGTGTTCAGCATATTAATCCAGTAGAAATACTATTTCCCAATATGAAATATGTACAAAATCTTAAAGAAAATTCTAGAACCAATACAACTTTTTAAACTGAGATGAGATTCATGCAACATAAAATTAACCACTTTTAAAATGAGCAACGCAGTGGCATTTAGTATATTTACAGTGTTGTGCAACCATCCACCTCTACCTAGTTTCAAAACGTTTTCATCATCCCAGAGGAACCCTGTCCCCTTTAACCTGTCACTCCCCAGTCCTCCCTCCCCCCAGGCCCGGAACCCACCGATCAGCATTCTATCTCTGTGGATTTGCCTATCCTGGATATTTCATATAAATGGAATGTAAAACAATACAATTTTAAGTCAATGGATTTCCCATCAAAATTCAAATTTCCAGCTTCTTTCAACCAACATCTGACCGAACTAGGCCCACGTCCTCACAGACGACAACTGGCCGAAGCTGAGGAATCACTGCGCGTCTTGACGAAGCCCGAGCTTGCCGCGGTCCCACGAGGCCACCCGCCCTTCTCTCTTCCAGATCACTCTCCTGGCTCCTGGAGCGCTGGGAATTCAAGTCCTCTGATGCTGGCCTCTCAGACCTTTTTCATCTGTAAAAGTCCTGAGGGTCTCCACAGGCAGGGAGAGACACACCAGAAAATACGAGAAATTTTCTGGTGGGCCGGGAATAAGGGGGAATGAATCTCCCCTCCACCGTTTATTAGTATGAACCACTTAGCGCCTCTGAGCCTCAGTTTCCTGAACTGTAAAGTGGATATCATAATAATACCTACCTCACAGGGTCATTAGGTTAAATGCAAAGCACTGGACACACGGTCACCCTCATTCCCGTAGATAACAGAGACTCTGTGACGACAGCTCTCCCTAACATCCAGAAATGGGAAAAGGAGGTTCAGAGAGGTTAAGCAACGTACTGAAGGCAACTGGGCAGATTGGAGGCTGACTCCCCTAGTACCTTGTGAGGATCGAAAAACAGTGCTCCAAACTGAAGGGTGGGACATGTTTGAAACCTTGGGGACTTTGGATGGTGAAGACACAGGTTCATCCTGGAAGGGATCGATGACTGACATTCGGTAAGTCTGCCCTTGGCCTATGCAAGCGATGAAGGTACTGACGTGATGGCAGTTTGGCCTGAGAGCCCCTGTGATGTGCCCTCGGCCTCGATGCCACAGCAGCGGCTCAGTCTCCATGACCTCTGCCCTCCTCTGTGCATTCCCCAATCATGGGGGCCTCTCACTCCCTGAACCCCAGGGAACCAAAACAGAAGAGTAGTCCCTACGGGCTCAAATGAGCCTACTGTTGATTCTCCAGGAAGTTTGACGACCATAAAAAAAAAAAAACAAAACAAAAAACAGCATTACTTGAAATTAAATTACACTAAAGATTAAATCAAAAAGCTTCAAAAATAAGCTGACGACTAAATAAGCTGTATTAAAAACAAAGGTAATAAACACTCAAATGTCATCACTTCATTATTTCACTATATTTTAGTATCACCCATGCTTCTGTCTTTCGTATCTTATGTCGTATGTTACTGCACACACCATTCTCAAGTCCAAGTTCAGTGACTTCACGTTGCTTATTTGAAATTGGCCGTAAGAAGTCTTAACACCACAGAATCCAAATGCTACAAACCAAGGCTTAACTTACTGTTTCATTATTTGTCTCGGGCTGGGGCAGACAGATTATTGGCCTTTAGTGCAAATGTGAACCACTGTCTCTTCTTTCCCCTCACTGCCTGTTTTTGTAAATAAAGTTTTATTGGTACACGGCAGGGCCAATTCATTTACACACTACAAAAGCAGAGCTGAATGGTTGTAGCAGGGGCTATGTGGCTCTCACAGCCTGAAATATTTACTATCTAGCTCTACAGAAAATGCTCACCTGGACCTGTTCTAGACTGAAACAGGGGATTGGCTCTGTGGCTGCATAGCGGCAAACATGGTGGCATAGATGTGGTCCTGGTTCCGAGTCCTGGGTCAGCATTTACTAAGCACAGCGGACAAGTTATTTGTCAAGACTCCACCTTGCTGAGTCTCAGGAGTTTTCTCGCCTGTGAACTGGGAGAGGTAATAGTAAGTTGAGAGGGTAAGCCCGGCAGTGTTTGGGAGAGGCAGGGGGCGCTGTCCACCCCAGGGAGGAAGGGGTCGTCATGGAATGGGCTCTCCAGAACATGAGGTACCCTGGGAGAGGCAGCTTGGGGCTGGCCCTGCAGCTGCAGCAGACCCTGCAGTGCCTGACACCCGACCACCCTCCCTGCGCCTGTGCCTGCCACGGGGGCGCACTGTCTGCAGAGAATTTAAAAGTAATAAGAACTGCTAAAAGCCTGTCGACTTTATCTTTTTGTGCCACCAAATCTAAACAATGGCAATGCCCGTTGCTGAACAGACAGCTCCCACTGTGCCCCACCTCGGTGCCTGATACTGAAAAAGGGGCTCATAACGAGCGTTGTTGTGGTTAGCCGCCTCCTCTTAGTCAAGACTCGTGGTTGTCAATGCCAGAAACTCAGCTCAAACTACTGTAAGCAAAAGAGAGACATGTTGGCTGACCCGGAAGCATGCCTGGAACGAGTTTCTCAGACATCAGGAATCTGCCTGTCCCCTTCTGTCACCTTTCTGTGCGGGCTTCACACACGGGCATGTTTTCTCTCCATGGAGCCAGACGTGGCCATTGCAGCGCCCATCGGCTCAGCAAACCCTGAGCTCAAGCCAAAGTCCCAGGGCAAATCTGCATTGGATGGCTCTGGCGAGGCGCCCATCCCTGAGTTAACCTCGGGCATCCTGGTTGGCCAGTCCCGGCTCACATGCCCCAAGCACATGAGCAGAGAAGGGGACGGGATGGTTCCCCAAAGGAAAAGTGAGATGCTGTTGTTTGACAGGGTAGGAACGGATGCTGGAGATGCGAAAACCACAGATATCCAGGATGTTCCTCGATGTCCCCAGAGCCAAGGACAGAGGACATCCTCCAGACCACATCGATCCAATGCACCCTGCTTGCACGGTCTGGAACACTGAGACTCAGAGAGGGCCTGGGAGTGGCCCGCAGTCACACGGTCTCCAGAGCCCAGGGATCCCGTATCCCAGGCCATCGATTTTCTGGACCCTCAGGCTATGGCTGATGCCTGGTGATACAGCTGCCTGTCACCCCAAAGCTCAGGCGTTAGGGCTCTGTGCGCCAGCAGATAAAGACCAGCCCTGCCTAGCTGCCCCTGCCCAGCCGCACTAGCCCTGATAACAGCTGTGCACCCAGGCCAGCCCTCAGCCCCTCTCGTCCCCAACTGCTATCTCAGTTGGAGGACCGTGGAGCCTGGCAGCGGGCAGGGAAGTTCTATCCATGGGCTCCTGTCTCTGAGCCCTCATTACTTCTGTTTGGGGTCTCCAGGTATAGGTTCTAGGAAGCAGAGCCCAGGGCTGTTTGACTGTTTTTAGGTCCAATTTTCAAATGTAACTAAAACCTCTTGGTTTATTTATGGTCCCCAAATATAACAAAGAATCGTCAGTAGTCCCTGGACCACTCCAGTCCAAGCACAGCAGCTACAGACAGCTGGGTTTCCAGCTCGGCTTACTTCCCTACGCCCACCGTAAAGTCCTGAGGATGTTGCAACCCTGCTATAAAACCTTCCCTAGCTCCCCACTGCCTCGAAGATAAAGCCCACACCTCCAGCCTGACATTTAAGATCCTCCTGCATTCCTTATAATAATAAGCATAACCGGTAACCATTAATTGAGTCCACCATGTGCCAGGCGTCAAGCAAAGCACTCTATGTGCATTAAGGCAGATGATCCTCGTAACAACGCCGTGAGGGAGGTACTGTCAGATAATTCCCGTATTACAGATGAGGGAACTGCGGCTCAGAGAGGTTGAGTCACTTGCCTAAGGCTGGTCAGCAAGAGCACCCTCTGCCTCCATAGGGCTTTGCTCCTCTCCAGCCTGTCCACAGAGCCCCTCACACGCCCACAGTGCTTCTACCTCCTCTGCCCACCATGGCCCATCTGCCAGGCCCTCCCTTCCCACTCAGCCACAGGCCAAATGAAGAAAGACCTTCTCCAGGGTCTCCTGCTGCTTGAAAATGGGCTCGGAAGTCATCCCCAAAACATCTCCCAAAATATCTGAGCAAAGACAACGCGGTTGGAACTGGTGAGCGTGTAGACTTTGGAGAGAGACGGGCTTCTGTCCCTTTTTCGCTGTGCGTCCTTGGACACCTCTCTGAGCCTCCGTTTTCTAGTCTGTGAAATGGGTGTGATGACAGCGCCTATCACACAGAGATGTTAGGGATTTCATGAAAAAAAAGGCAAAGCGTGGAATGGGCTTAGCACAGTGCCTGGCGTGTAAATCAAAGGGACCAGAAAATCAGAGTTTTTGTTATTATTGTTATTGATGTTGTTGTTGTTGTTGTTATTTCGAAGAAGTGCTCTGCCTCCAGAGGCGACAACTTAGAGACAGATCACACTTCGTTAGCTGAAGGTCTTTCACTTTACGTTAAAAAAAATCAGCCTCCCTTCATGATACACCATCACAAGCACAAGTGACGAAAGAAAACAAATCGATAAGTTGGACTTTATCATTTGTGCTGCCAATGATACAATCAAGACAGTGAAAAGACAACTGACAGAATCGGGCAGAATTTGTAAATCATAATATCTGACAAGGGACTTGCTTTCAGAATATCTAAGCGACTCTTACAACTCTTGTCGATAACTAAAAGACAATGCAATTTAAAAACAGGCAAAGGCTATACATCGATATTTCTCCAAAGAAGAATCAGTGATAAGTACATAAACCAACATCATTAGCCATCTGAGAAATGCAAATTAAAATGACCATGAGCAATCCATTCAGTGAGTGATGGGATGGCTAGAATCAAAAAAGACAGACGATGGTTCGCGAGGAGGTAGAGAAATTCGAACCCTTGTGCGTGGCCAGTGAGACTGTAAAAATGAGGCAGTCACCATGGAAGACAGTCGGGCAGTTCTGCAAAAGGTTAAATGTGGACGCACCACATGACCCAGCAATTCCGCTCCTCGGTATCAACCCAAGAGAAATGAGAACAAATGTTCCCACACGCAACTTGTACACAAACATTCACTGAATTATTCATCACATCCCCACAGCGGGAAGCAACCCACCAACCGATGGTAATGGGTAAATAAAATCTGGTATGCACACGATGGAATATTCAGCCATAAAACAGAATGAAGTAATGGCACATGCGACAACATGGATGAACCTTGAAAATATTAAGCTTAGCGAAAGCAGCCAGTCACACAAGACCACGCATTGCATGATTTTGTGTATATAGAATGTTCGATCCATAGAGAGACCGGAAATTGGTGGCTGGCCAGGGCCAGGAGGAGGGCTGAGGGGTGCGGGATTTCTTTTTTGGAATATTAAGAATGTTCTGGAAGTAGATAGCGTCGATGCTTGCAAAACACCGAGAGTGTACTAAATGTCACAAAAGGCAAATTTTGTCATGCGTATTGTACCACGATAAACAGAAAAACATCATTTTTTTTCCTGGACTGTAACACCCGTTCAGAAAGTACACAAAGCTCACGTACACACATCTCCCTGAATTTCCATGTAGCGAGCACACCGTAACAGGCGCCCCACTCTAGACCATTCCCAGCACCCCCAGAAACCCAAATCGTGACCCCACCAGTCACTACCCTCTAAAATGGCTTCAAGAGATAAGAATGGCCTCCCATTCTGCTCCCACAAACCTCCACTGTCTTCCCAGTAGCCGTCGCCATTTGGGAACTTCTGGTTTTATTTTTTAGACTCACCTATCCACTCATTACGAAGGACCAAGACGTTTCATTCCTTTGTTTTTGAAAGACAAGGCCTTTTCCCCACCTCGACTGGCCCTTTCCATTTCTGCTTCCACGTAACATAGCGTAGTCCGGTTTCCGTTGCTTCTCTTTATCGCTTTAAATAAAATTCTAACACCTCGGTTTCTGGAGGCGTCACCTTTAAGAGAGCACGGTAAACACCCTCTTCTTTGGAAAATGAAGAAATCTGTCTCCCAGCGTCTGTTCTCCAAAGCTTTTCTATCGTTTTGTAATCGAGACTCGGTCTTCTTTATCAGTCAGCTGATTGTAAAAAGTTCACAAGAAGCATTCACAGACCCGGGCAGAAGCCTCAGCAACAGAAGGAACACATCGGCAGACAGACACCACCATGGAGGACTCTCGAAGGCATTATGTGTGTGAAAGCAGCCAGACTCAAAAGGCCACATACTGACTGAGTCATCTGTGTTACTCAGGAAAAGACAAAACTCCAGGGATGAGAAATAGATCAGCCGTTATCCAGGGATCGGGATGGGAGAGAGACACACTACGCAAAGACACACTACAAAGGATGGGTGGGTGGGTATGCTTAGGGTAATGGAATTCCTTCATATCTTGATCGTGGTAAGAGTTACACAAATGCTTACGTCTCCAAAATGCATGGAACAGAAAAGAGTCAACCTCACTCTGTGTACATTACACTTCAGTAAGTATGACCCTCGACAAGCTGTGTGTACACATTTTTAAATCACGATGCAAATCGCGTAAATATTACTTGCTGCAGAACCGGAAGGACAATTAGACAAGGAGGGGAGGAAGTGGGTTCAGGCACTACACCCGGGGTGCCTCTCGCACGCGGAAGGTTCCAGGTGGTAAGGCTGAACTGGTTCTCTCGATTTCAATTCTAGCCAGTCGCTTCGCATTGCTGGCATGTTTCGTACTCAAATTTTATTTGTCGATTAGTCCTCCATAAAGCCAGGGCGGGGGCAGGGAACCAGCAGCTCTTTTGCTGCAGCCAGGCTGAGACGCTGCAGGGCCGCCAGACCTCTGGGTCCCAAGTCCAAGAGACGAGCGAGGCTTCCCAAGCCCTTTTGTCACGTTGGTCTTAGAGCCCAAGCTGACCTCCTCACAAATGTGCATGGACCTCATGGAAAAGCATCCGTCCCTAAAGGTCAGACATGGGGTGTCGCGAGAGCTCATTAGCAATGAAAAACAGCTTGGTTTAAACCTCAAAAGTGTATCTCTGTTTAGAGATGGCCTCTCTTTTCTAGGCTTTTTGTTTTTGTTTTTGTTTTCCCCAAAAGGATCCAATAGGCAAAAATCATAGTCAGAATCATCAATTACGGAGGCTTGTTCTAACTCCGGTTCTTGAAGAATTCAAATTCCTAGCTGCCCATGTGGCAAAATGCCAAGAGTGTCGTGTCCCGGTGACATTTTTTTTTTCCACTTCTCCCTAATTGCAACCATCCCCCTAGCACTTATGCAATTACAAACGTATCACGTTTTACGTCGATTTTAATCATACGGCCAGATACAACAGCACAAAATACAAAGCCGTTTAAAAATAAATTCCTCCCCCTTTATTTTCATTGCGAGTCGACTTGAACCCCTAGCAGTAAATTCAGCATCTATAGGGTGAGGGGGCCGCGGCAGCGGCAGCCGGAGCACCTCCCCACCCCCCAGCCCCTCTTTTGTCCCCTCCGATTTCTGGAAAGCTTTGCTCCAGCTCTAGAAACTGATGCCACCTTTTCCCTCTCACTTAGAGGAGGGAATAATGCAAGCTTTCGACATGCTTGGTCCAGCCCAAGCCCAGCTCTGGGAATGTCGGAACTCTTTCTCCTTCCTGTTTTGAAGAGAGAACAAAACCCAAAGGCATCTGGCACCGGGTGTCCCCCACCCCCACCCCGTTTCAGCCAGCGCAGCCAATATCCGCCGGGGGCCCCAGCCCGTCACCTCCCCTGAGGGCGCCTCTTTCACCGTCAAATCCCAGAGGTGGATTTCGTCTCTCACAGCAGATTCGGCTGCAGCTCAGGCTACTGCCTCGCACCACGAGGAGCTCCACAGCCACCTGGGCAGCATAGGTGTGTCATCTGTTTGGACGGCCGCGCAGGCCTCCCCATGGTCCCTGGGCAGGTACCAAGTCCTCGGCAAGGTCTTCAGAAAGGAGCTCGGGGCCAAAGCCACCTTGGTCACGGTCCTAAGGAAGAAGACGGCCAGGGTTTATACAGCAAGGAATCCCACGTTCAGTTCTTAGGGAAAAGATCCCTTGTCCCTCCATCCTACCTTTCGTCAAACAATGCTTCTGCCATCTTTCAGTGAGTCAGGGTTCATCACGTGAATCCCATGGCTGTCACCGCCGGGTCCCCAAGTCCACCCCCACCCAGGTTTGACAGTGTGCCAAGAGGACTCACGTATATAGTCTTACCTGTGGCTAAGATGTTTTACAGCAAAAGGACACAGAGCAGAATCAGACCAGCGTAAAGGGCATGGGGTAGGTCTGCAGGAAACCAGATGCGAGCTGCAAGGGGCCCCTCCCAGCAAGGTCACACAGGACGCGCTTAACTCCTCCATCGAGGGGCTGTGACACATCTCTCAGGGAAGCGTCCAGGGTCTTTATGAGAGGCTGGTCACAGGGGCGCCTCCTGCATAGCATGTACCCAGACTCCCGAGGGAAGCAGGTGTTGGGCATCAACCACAGAGCTTGTACAGACAGCGTAGCCCCAGGGGGACATGAGCTGCCTGAACTCAAGTTCCCCGATACCAACCAAGGCTCGGCCCCGCGAGCGGGCCCTGCGACGAGCAGCGGCCTCCAGCCCGCTGCGTTTCTGCATTTCTGCACGCCAGGGCACGGCGGCGGATGCCCTCCACAAGCCCAGCTCCTAGTTTGGGCACAAGGTGACAGTTCAGGAACAAAGAGCAGTGGCAGCGACACCCGGTCACTGCTATCCTGTCATCAGCTGGGCCCAGCCTGAGAGGAAAGAAATGTCGGGGCTCCAGACACTGGTCCCCACAGTCTTCCCTCCGCAGTCTCTGCCTACAGACGGGAGAGGCGGCCACAAATAGATCCAGAGCGTGACCGAGACCCACTGTCTCTGGAAGCAACGCCAAAGGGTAGGAGGGACAAGGCCACCAGCCCTGCCCAGCTGAGCTGAACGTCTGACTTCAGCACCAAGAGACTGCAGGCGACATGCTTCCTCGATTCGGTAAATACTGACCATGTGCCTGGGACACGAAGCAGCCACGCTCCAGGTGTGGGGGTCTCAGTGGGCCACTGTGAGCAAGGAGACGAGACGTCCCCTCCCCCGAGGGGATGTGGGGCTGCGCGGAGCCCTCCCCCTCAGTGGGAGACCCTGGCCCGGAGCCCCTGTCTGGGGCACCTCCACTCTGATTCTCTCAGGTGGAAACCCACACTTTGGAGCCTGGGAGACGCTGAGGGCAGGGTGGTGAGGCACCCCAGGAGGGGCAGAGTAAGGAGGCGGGACCCCCCCGCTTACCTCCAGATTTGCCCAGAAACCAGAGAAAAGGAGGGAGAAGGTGTCTGCACCGCTGGAATGGAACCCGACTCCAAAACCTCGCGGACGTGTGTTCCCCTCTCCGAGCCTCAGTTTCCCCATCTGTCCAGCGAATATCAACATTTCCTACATACACAGAAGGCAAAGCAGCAATGAAAAGTGGGGGCCGTGGAGTTAGAATAATCTAGTTCTACTCAGCCGCTTGCTATCTACGTGGTCTGGAATGTTCTCTAGCCGTCCTGGGCCCCACCTCCAGGGTTGCTGGCTGAAGCTGACCCATAGCAAGGCTTAGCCGAACCTCAGACCTGGGGCTGGGGGTTCTGAGAGGGATTCCTGCGGGGCTGGCTGGGTTTGCTGAGAAAGGCAGGGAGGGGGCGCCTTCCTGTTCTAAGCCAACTCTGCACCCCAGTGCAGAGGATGAGAAATGGGAAGGGGGAAGGAAAGGAAGAGGGGGGTAGATAGCTTCCGGCACCTTCTTGCTATTTGTCGATTTTTCTCATCTGAAAAATCAAACTGTTGGCCCGAATGATCCTTGAGGTCAGCACTAGCCACCATCATCTGTCTTTCCATATATATTTTTTAAGAGGCTGACACAGGGCATTTTGGGGGTCAACGTGCAAGAGGGTAGGGGGCCGTAGCACAGTCACGGGCCACAAGGGCTAGCATTGGGACTGAGTTCCCGGGTGATGAGGAGAGTTGATAAAGTCAGTTCCATGGGAAGAAGGTGAGATGGCTCAGCCACTGAGTTTCTAGGGGCAGGGGCGGAGCTGGAGGCCGGAGACTGTCCTGGAGCCCTCAGGTAAATGCTACAGCTGGCCGGCAGTCACCACGCCATCTTCCAGGAAAGCAAGACCTGAGGACTCACGTGCAGGGGTGCTGGGAACAAGAACCCCCGCCTTCCTGCTCCGCCCTCGCCCCCAGCCCTGGAAATACTGAGAACCTGGGCCAGGGGCAGAGTCATAACCTCTTTCCCCAAACTCAGGCTGTGGCAGTGCCAAGGCCCCCTCATTCTCCATCAGCCCCCTAAACCCCAAAGAAACATAATCGATCATGACCAACAGTAACAGAGACCTTACTGTGTGCCAGATTCTCCTGCGAAGACTTTTCTGCTTTATCTCACTTAATCCCCATCACCCTATTATCGCTGCCATTGTACAGATGGGGAGACTGAGGCTCAGAGGGGTTCGGTGACGGTCCCCAGCCACAAAGGACTCGAGCCCCATACCAGTGCCTCCTAGCACTGTGGAATATGATGGAATACATCTCTTTTACCTAAATATGAACCACACACTTGCCATGCAAGCAGGGCTTCGAGACCAGCCCCTCATTTCCCCTTAAATTCTCTCTAAATAAGAATTTTGGAGCAAGCGCCGCATTCCGGCTGGCCTTGGCTTCTGAAGGGCAGAGGTTGCAGTCCCAGCTCAGAGTCCTGGAACTAGGGTGCCTTTGACCCCCTCGCCCAGGCCACTGGCTAGGGCCTTGGGCCATCACCCTCACCCCCCGCCCCTCTCTGGGCCTGCATCGCCCCGTTCAGTGAGGTTGCCGCGAGATCAGAGGCTCCCAGGCCTAGGAGTGAGGTGCTCGACTCAGACCCCACCCCGAGGAAGGCCAAGAGGCCAGAGGCGGGACCTGCGGGGGGTTAAATAGTCTGTCCAGCACCCCTCCTGGCCTCTCATCCCAGTCTCCCTGGCAGGAAGTTTGACCGAGACCAATCATGGTACGTGCCCGCGTGGCTGCCTCCGCCGGGGCCGGGGGCTCCGTCTGGAAGCGAGACTTCCAGAAACGCCTGGCGTCTGAGCGTTCGAATCTTACCATCCTTTTCTTTCTCCTCAGATGTCGTACAGCGACAAGGGAAAGAAGGTAAGCAGAAGAAGAAACGTGGGTTCGGGGCCCCGCAAGACTGGGATGTCGGCAAAAATCAGAAGAGAAATAAGTACAGCGGGTTTGTGACACCCGGGACGTGCGCGCGAGTTCATTCCTGCCCGCCCCCCACCCGCCCGAGTGAGCTAGGTTCAACCCTCGCCCCCTCTAAAAAAAACGTCAACCTCCTCTTAAATTCCCGCCGGTCTCTTAAACCTGTCTGGAAGTCCTTCCCGAGATCCGGCTGAGATTCGTGTGGCTGCAGCATAAGGCTGTCTCTCTCCGGGAAAGCGGGGCAGGTCTCCGGAGGGGGCTTCCCCACCCCCACCCGCTAGGAGCTCAAGTTCAACACAACAAACCGGATTCGCTGCTTGGAGAGGCTGTGGGCTGGTGGGGTAGGGCGGGGGTGCAGTGCTGGGCTGAGACTGGGGACCAGGGAGGTGGCTAGGGGACGCGGCTCCACCTGCACTTGTCTGAACCCACGTCCAGGGCCTCGGCCTCACTCCTTGTCTCTCTGCAGCCCGAGAGAGGCCGATTCCTCCACTTCCACTCCGTGACCTTCTGGGTCGGCAACGCCAAGCAGGTAAGACGCCAGGGCAGGGTGCTGCAGCGGGCAGAGGAAAGGCAAGAGGGCCCCGTGGACAAGGCAGGCCGCCAGCCGGGCCGTGATTGGCCCCCAGGAGGGGAAGGTCACGGCCAGCACGGAGACCAATGCTCGGGTGGGACACCAGCACGAATCTTATCTGCGGTCAGGAGGGGTCAGAGGGACAGCACCGAGGCAACAGGGCAGACCGGCTGAGGGGGACTGGGGGCTCTCACTGGGGGCTCCCCAGGCTGGCCCCTTGGCCCTCGTAAACCCACTTGCAACTCTGCTCCAGGCTGCGTCATTCTACTGCAGCAAGATGGGCTTTGAACCACTAGCCTACAGGGGCCTGGAGACGGGCTCCAGGGAGGTGGCCAGCCACGTGATCAAGCAAAGGCAGGTGAGTCCCCAGCCCAGGACCCCCACTCACCTGGGAGGCCCAGCCCTCTCTTCTTGCTAGCCTCTGAGCAATCCCCATGGGCAGGCCTGACCCGGCAGCTCGCCCCACGACCCTGGGGATGTCTGGCACGGGAGGGGCCCCCATCTCTCAGGACTGGGGCCGGGGGCAGAGCAGGGGCTGGAACCCAGGGTCAAGCAGTTGGAAGGTGTAATTTGATCCTTTGGCCCCACCAGGGGTATCTCAGCGGTGAGCAGGGCGGGCAGGGGCACCTGCCCACACTCTCCTGAGCCACCAGCTCACCTTCTTCTCCTCTGTGTCTTAGATTGTGTTCATTTTCTCCTCTGCTCTCAACCCCTGGAACAAAGGTGAGGAGGCCCTTGGGGAGCGGGGTTTGAGGTGCTGGGGGGTGCAGACATGGTATGGTGGGTGGGGTCAGGGACGCAGGGGCAGGTCAGGGTTCAGGGAGGCGGGCTAGAAGGAGGTGGAGCCCA
>NW_006434829.1:4977019-4983769 GCF_000325575.1 Pteropus alecto
GGGGGGGGGGACGACAGGTGAAGGGGCCACGACTCCAAAGCCACCCGCTCCCCCTGCCGGCCACAGAGATGGGTGATCACCTGGTGAAACACGGCGACGGAGTGAAGGACGTCGCCTTTGAGGTGCAGGACTGTGACTACATTGTACAGGTGAGACCACGGCTGGGCTGGTGTGGGGACAAAGCAATAAGGCTTGGCCCGCCCTCTGTCAGCCAGAGGGACCCCCTCAGTCAGAGCTGGAGGACACTTCTGTGTTTGTGTGACTCCATGCCCCTGACTGTGTGCCCTCTCACTGAGCCTCAGTTGCTGCGTGTATAAAATGGGGCTAACCACAGCATCTACCTCGCCGAGTCGTTACAAAGAGGAAATGAGATCATAATGACCATTTCTTGAGCATGACTCTGAACCAAACACTGTACTCACGAGGCAGTTTTGAGGTTCAGAGCATAGATTCCAGAGGCAGACTGCCCGGGTCTGGATCTCATTAGCTGTGCGGCTTTGGGCAAGTGACTTAACTTCTCTGTGCCTCAATTTCCTCATCTATAAAAATGGAGAGAATAACGGGACCTTTGGCGTAACGTTGCTGTGACGATAAAGAAGTTAATACCCACAACAGTGCCTGACATGTGATAAGCACAGACACGCAGTAAGGTTTTGGTAAACAAATGCGTGAATCACACATACAAGGCACTTGGCAGAGAGTCTGAGACATAGCAGGTATTCAGTTAATGCCGGCTCACTTTCTTTTTAGGCAACCAGCCTTTTTTACAGATGGGGAAACTGATGGGGAGGGGGAAGGGCCACAAGTGAGTTAGCAGAGTCAGGACAGACCCCCACAACCCACTTGGTTTGTCTCCCACAGCCCCAACTCTGGGCCTGGGCCTCAGTTTCTCAATCCGCCAAATGCGCATGAGGCATGGGTCTCAGGGGCAACGGCAGAAGCCGGCTGGGGTTCCTACCTGGGGCTGGAGGAGGCTGCAGCAGGCTCACGGAGCGGTGATCACCCAGGAGCAGCAGGCAGCAGCTCTGGGAGGGTCCAGCCCTGACCGCCCCTCCCACCCCCATCTCCCCCCGCAGAAAGCCCGGGAAAGAGGCGCCAAAATCATCCGGGAACCCTGGGTGGAGCAAGATAAGTTTGGGAAGGTGAAGTTTGCCGTGCTGCAGACGGTGAGTTAACTTGGCTGCTTCCGCTCTCTCGCCGTTGGCACCCACGGAGAAGCCCTCACCCCGACTCCTTAAGCCATCCCACCCTCGTGCCTCGAAGCACAGACTTCTCCCTCAAGCCTGACCAGCGTAATGCTTGGCCAGTGTACAGAGGCTGATGAGAGCCACCAGCCACCCTGAAGGGCTTCCCTTCCTCCCCAGTGGGGGGTGACAGTACAGAGAGGTAAGCTTCAGGCAGGGGCTTGGAAAGAAGAGAGGTATGAGGTCTGGGGAAGCCCCACCCCGCACCAGCTGTATGACTGAGCAAATCACTTCACTTCTTCGTGACTGCACTGAAATGAGCAAGGACTGGAGTCGGACCCGGTGTGATCTGGAACACGCTGCCACGTCTTTCCGTGCCTCGGTGTCTGCAGCTACAGCCCCTCCTAGGATTATTATAAGGGTCAAATGAGATCATTCGTGTATAGCACTCAGAACAGTGCTCGACGCTCAGCAAAGATGACCAAGTCTGTCTAGTGCCTGTGTTATTGTCACACAGAGACAATCGTAGGTCCTACCTTCTCAAGTTAAAATATGGCTTAAAGATGGTTAGGATCGAAAGAGCCTCCAGCATACTTCGATCCAACACCCGCATCGCTCTTCATTTAGTCCGCCTATTTCTACTGAGAACCTACTGGGCACCGAGCACTGCCCTAGGTGCTGGGGACACAGTGGTGAGCAAGGAGGTGTCCCCGCCTTCACGAAACTTACGGACCCATAGGGCAGACAGTCGAAAAAATTACCGAATGACAGACTGAAATTCATTTTGGAAAAGGGAAGTGACTCGCTTACGGTCACGCATCAAGTCAGGGTGAGTCCCTGGCTGGAACCCAGGGCTGTGCTGGTGCCCTAGCCTCGGTGGGGGTGGGAGCTCAGAGGCTGAGCCAGGCTGTTTTCCGCCCGCAGTTTGGGGACACGACACACACCCTGGTGGAGAAGATGAACTACAGCGGCCCATTCCTGCCTGGCTTCAAGGTCCAGGCTTCCACGGACCCCCTACTTTCCAAGCTGTGAGTATCCCCCAGGGCAGGGGTGGGGTGGAGAGCGATGCCCTTCTCCTCTATGTGGGCTGGGCTTCTCTGGGAGAGCAGAGTGTTGCGGGCCTGTCGGGGAGCCCCTGAGGGTCCCCAAGGGTGGCTTGAAGAGGCAGCACAGAGGCTAAGAGCACAGGCTCTGGAATTAGACTGCCCAGGTTCAAATCCTAGCTCTGTCACTCCAGAGCTCTTCAGCCTTGGCAAGTGACTTTATTTCGCTCCACCTCAGTCTCTTCATCTGTAAAATGGGGCTAGTACGGGTGTGTAAGTGGACTCAGAATGGTGCTAAGTAATAAGCAGCTATAATTGTTATTGAGGGGCTGACAAGAAGTGGGGCATTTAGGGAGTAACCTTGTCCTCACCCCCTGAGCACGTCCCTCTCCCAGGCCCCAGTGCAATCTCGAGATCATTGATCACGTCGTGGGAAACCAGCCTGATCAGGAGATGTTACCTGCCTCGGAATGGTGAGTCCCCGGCCCAAGCCCTTCCCGCAAAGGGACAGGCCCATTCCCCAGTTCTTGTCTGGGACCCCAAAGTGGGAAATGGGGCACAGGCTGTAGGAGGGTAGTGTGAGGTCACCGATTCAGCTGTTCCCTATGGAGACCAAAGGAATTAAGGCCCAAAATGATCCACAGGTCCTCCCTCTGAGGGACCTCAGGGGATTGGCACAGGTGGGGTGTCACAGTCTAGGGAGGCTCGGAAGAAGACTGTCACTACTCAAACAGCGTCCTCGTGTGAATTAGAAGCAAGTGCGTGTCTCAAAGCATTTGCATCTGTGGAGCCTTGCCATATAAAGATCTTGGTACAAAACTTTGCTTCCATCTGGAGGAAAATTGTCATAATAAAGGTACAAATCTATGATGTATGTGAGGTAGACGGTTGTTCTCTCAGGAAGCAAATTCTGGAAGGTGGAAGAGGGGCATGGAGTCAGTCCAGAGCCAACATGCCCTTCCGGCCACCCCACAGGTACCTGAATAACCTGCAGTTCCACCGTTTCTGGTCCGTGGATGACAAGATGGTGCACACGGAGTACAGCTCTCTGCGTTCCATCGTGATGACCAATTATGAGGAGTCCATCAAGATACCCATCAACGAGCCAGCGCCTGGCAAGAAGAAATCCCAGATTCAGGTGGGGTCTCCCCTGGGCCCCAGGGTCCCGGCTGGGGAAGAAGAAAGCAGGGACGAGGTTTGAGGGCTCTTGTGGGGGGGCGCAGTGGGGTAAGTGACGGGGCCAATGACAGGAGTTTCCTTGTTTCCCTCCCACAGGAGTACGTGGACTATTACGGGGGCGCCGGGGTGCAGCACATTGCTCTCAAGACCCAAGACATCATCACAACGGTAAGAAGCCCGTTCCTGGCCTTAATTCACCTCCTGTTCAGCTCCAGCGCCCATCTCTGCGAAATGGCGTAGGGGTGGCGATGGCAGTCCTGAGCCCCCTTCATTGGCCCGGAGGGCTGACAGGGCCCCCCTACTGGTCCCTGCCACTCATGTAGGCACATTCCCACCCGAGAGAGTTCAGTCTCTCCGCAGAACATTCTGGGCTTTAGAAACAGCAGGTGCCAGGGAAACAGGAAGCCTGGATTCTCTTTCCAGTCTTGCCAGTGACTTGCTGTGTTTCTCTGGGAGGGGAGGGGGTTCGACCCCCCTCTCTGGACGTCAGTTGCCTTACCTTGAAAATGAGGACATTAGGCTACAAGATCCATTAGGTCCTTTGAGCCAAATTAAATGTCCTGAATCTATGGATCTAGCCCTTGGGGAGGCTGGGTCCCACCTATTTGTTACGAGCCAGTATGGCAGAGTGGACAAGAGCCTGGACTGTCCTATTTAATCCTGGCTCAAGGAAGAATTCACTGCCTGATTCTAGCAACTTCATTCATTCATTCATTCATTCATTCACTCACTCACTCAATAGAAGTTTACTGGGCACCTCTGTGCCAGGCACTGTTTTAGGTACTTAGGACGTTATCAGCCAACAAGACAATATGGAAGCAGAAAACAAAATACATAAAATATATACGTTAGGTGGCAGTGAGTGCTCTGGAGAAAAATACAGCAGGACAATGGAAGAGGGAGGGTGAAGGACACCGCATTTTTAAATAGGGCTGTCCCCGAAAGGCCTCACTGAGAAGGAGACATTTGAGAATGCAGAGTTGGAAGGAGAGAAGCCTGTGGATACACAGGGGAAAGTGCCCCAGGCAGAAAGGACAGCCAGGGCAGAGGAAGACTGAAGGAACAGCAAGATCAGTGTGGCTGGAACAGAATGAGTAAAGCGGAGAGAGGTAGGAGGTAAGGTCAGAGCGTCAGACGGGGAGCAGACGGTGAGGACCTGGAATGTGACTCTGAGACGTGATACCACCACGGGGTAAGCGAAGGAGGGATATGACTCATATTTTAAGAAAATCATTCTGGCTACTATGTTGAGAGTAGATACTTAATGCCTCAGTTTCCTCAGCTATGAAATGGGGATAATAATCACCCAGATGCCTCAAAAGGTCACTGCAGGGACATAATGAGGCAAGACATAGGAAGTGCTTGAGACAGGCACCGGTGAGCACTCCGCAAATGTTAGTGATGGCTATTCTTCTAACGGGCCCCACAAGACCCAGATGAGGAAGAGGATGAGGTCACAGGACACTCTGGCAGTTTGAGAGAGGTAAGATAGGAACCCTGCCTCCTCCTGGCCCAGCACCTCCACTTGGGTAGGGATGTTGAGCCTGGAGAGAGAAGGAGGCTGATCTTGACCTTGTCCCGAGACAGATTCGCCACCTGAAAGAGAGAGGCATGGAATTCCTCAACATTCCGTCGACATACTACAAACTGCTACGAGAGAAGCTCAAGTCAGCCAAGATCCGGGTGAAGGAGAACATGGATATCCTGGAGGTGAGGCTGGCAGGCCCCCTGGTCAGGTGGCAGAAGGAGCCCCGAGTTCCATCTTGCCTCACAGAGACTGTTGAACTTCTACTCCGCGGCAGGCACTGGGACACAGAAGGAAACCAGATCAGGTCCCTGCGGTCACGGCACCTGCATACCAGGGGAGAAATGACAGACGAATAAATAACACAGACACCATCAGAGAGGGCGAGAGTAGTGTCAAGCAGAAAGTTAAAATAGGCTATGACAGAGAGTGACCTGGGACTACTTTACAGGAGGCAGTCAGGGAAGGCTTCTCTGAGGAGGTGACATTTCAATGAAATCTAGATGACAAGAGGGAGTTGGCTGTGGGAAGGGCTGGGGAGAGAGCAGTCCTGGCAGAGGGAACAGAAAGTGCAAAGGTCCTGAGGCAGGAGCAACCTCTGTGTGTCTGAGGAACAGTGAGAAGGCTCAAGTGAATGAAAGGAAGCATCTCAGGAGTGGCCCCAGTTACAGAGGTAGGCAGGGGCTGATTCCTTTTGTAGGCTATTTAGGATTTTGGATTTTGTTCTTCTATGGCCAGAAACCAATGTAGGGTTGTGTGTTTTGTTTTGTTTTGTTTTTAACAGTTTTAATCATACAGAAGTCACATAACACAAGAAATCACTCTTTCAAAGTGCATAATTCAGTGATTTTTAGCTATTCACTATGTTGAGCAACCGTGATCAAAATCAATTTAAGAACATTTTCATCACTCTAAAAAGAAATCTCATACTCCTTAGCTATCGCTTCCCAATCCTACCATTCCTCTCTTCCCCCAGCCCCAGGCGACCACTGATCTAGCTCCTGTTTCTACAGATTTGTCTTTTCCAAACACGTCGTATAAATGGAATCATAATATGTGATTTTTTTGTGACTGGCTTCTTTCACTCAGCATATTGTTTGCGAGACTCATCCATGTCGTAACGTGTGTCAATACTTCATTCCTTTTTTTATGGCTGAGTAATATTCCATCGCGTGAATAAACAACAGTCATTTTGACTATTAGGAATAATGCTGCTATGAACATTTGTGTACAAACTTTTGTGCGGACATATGTTTCAGTTCTCTTGGGTAGATGCCTAGGAGTGGAATTACTGGGTCATATGGTAACTCTAGCTTAACCTTTTGAGGACCTGCCAGCCAGCTGGTTGAACTCAGCCACTGTACCATTTCACATACCCAGCACTAACCTACGAGAGCTCCAATTTCCATTGGAGGGTTTTAAGCAGGGAATGGCATGATCTGATTTTTAAAATACCCTTTTACGTCTGTGAGGAAAATGGATTGTAAGAAGGCAAGAGCAGAAGCAGGGAGACTCCTGTGGAGGCTACCTGGGTGGTCCAGGCCAGCTGTGGTGGCTTACACAAGGACTGTGGCAGTGGGGTGATAACAGGACAATTTGGGGATCTATTGTGGGGCGTCTGTAATCGCTGGAAAAGACATCTTTTCTTGGTTTAGTGGGTGCAGGAGCCCCTTCCTATGGGCTTCCTAAGGACTCCACCGTGCCAGGCTATAGGGCCGGTTAGCCTCCCCCTAATCCAGCCCTGTCTTCCGCCTAGGAGCTAAATATCCTAGTGGACTACGACGAAAACGGCTACCTCCTGCAGAACTTCTCCACACTC
>NW_006434829.1:4983829-4992532 GCF_000325575.1 Pteropus alecto
GTCCAAAATGGCATGCAAGTTAGCCCGACTGGCTTCCTGGACCCGCAACTCACCTCCTCTCTCCCGCTCCAGGGTTTTGGGGCCGGCAACTTCAACGCACTGTTCAAGGCTTTAGAACAGGAGCAGAACTTGCGGGGCAACCTCACAGACCTGGAGACCAACGGGGTAGTCCCCGGGATGTAGCCCCCGCCCACCTGCAGGCGCACGGCAAGCCACGCCCCCTCGCCCTGGAACCCGCCCACGCCACAGGCCCGGAACAGCAAGCTCTTCTTATTGGCCGCTCCCTTTAGACCCCGCCCACCAGCCGGGCGTGGACTCCCAAGGTCCCGCCCACCTCTTGACCACGCCCCCTAGTTCGGGCCGCTCCCCGCTCCCGCCCTCCGGAATAAAGCCGACGGGGTTTCAAGGCGATGTCTTGGCGTTTTTTGTGCCGGGCTGGAGCAGTGACGCCATCTGGTCGCCAGGGGGCGCTCAGAACGGCAGCGCTGCAAGAGGCATCTCTGTAACGGGTTCGCAGCGCTGCGGAAAACGAGGCGCCGTGTACAAACGCTTTACAGATAGGACCGCGCGGGTCAGGGGGAATTCTGGAACCAAGGGGGTGCAGAGGGCTTACACTCTAGAGGGGAAGACAGACAATCTCGTTTCATGGAGTAGTAAATGCTACTGAGAAAATAAAGCAAAAAATAAAAAAGAAGAAGAAAAGAAAGCAGATTATGTGGGGGTGAAGCTGCGAGGGGGTACTAATTTGGATCGGGGCAAGGTCTCTCTGGGGAGATGATATTTGGGAGCCGGGAAAATCTGGAAAAAGAGCATCTGCATCCTGTCTGGTGGCTTTATGATCTCTAAAGATGAGCTGTCCCCAACTTTGCTGCCCTGAGCCCAAACTTCTGGACATAGGAAAAGGGAAGGTGTTAGCTAAGGTACTTTGGGAAAGCATCCTTTCTCCGCAAACACTGGACATGGTTCCTGTTCTGAGAGACAGAGCAAGTGGGAGGGATCTGAGCTCCTCACCATGCCAGTCACCGGTGCCCTCTACCGCCAGCGCCGCTCGTCTCCCCAGCCTTGGTCCCAGTGAGAATTCCGCTTGGAAAGAAGCTAGTTCATACTCAAGTGTGAGTGACCTTTGCAAAATAATGACACAGTTGGGAGATGAACTACTAGTCCTAAAACTCTTGAAAGGAAAATTTTCTTCAAAACCAGAGAAGAGGAGGTGGGGGCAAATTGGGTCTTTCCTTCTGCTGATGCTTAACAGCCCTCCCTGAAGATGACTCAACTCAGAATTAGAAGCAGGTGAATCTCAGTGTAAGAAAAAAACCTAAGTTGATATAATGAGAGAATTGCGGGATTTTTTTTTTTTTCAGATAATAGAAATCAGGGCTTCTGGGATCATGAAACTTCAGAAATAAAAGGAACATCAGCAAGAACCCAGAGAACAATGCAGGCTCCAGGCCCAGGGGCTGCTGGTTAAAAATACCCTCTCTCTATTTACCTATGGCTTATGCAAAGAAGGGAAATTCTATAACCCAGGAGGGCTGAAAACTGGTGGCTCACAGGCCAAATCTGGTTCACAGATGTATTTTGTCTGCGTGGCTTCAAGCAAATTTGAGTCAACATTTCAGAAAGTTGGGATATTTCACATGCAAATTCTAGGATTCTTGGAACCACCCGGCAATCCTGGGCTTGCCTCCCTATGCCCCAACAATCAGCTGGTGTCAAGCGGTGGGTGCCTCTTTAGATGGGACCTGGGCAGAGTAGCCCCACATTAGCTGAGCGCATAGAGGGAATCGGACTTCCTGGGTCCTCACTCCCAGGTCAGCTGCTTGCTAAGCTGTGTTATCTTGGGCAAGCTACTGACCTCTCGATGCCTCAGTTTTCCTCATCCGTTCAGTGGGGATGAAGTGACACTCTTCTCCTAGTGATGCTGTGAGTCTAACAGCAAAGATGTTTAAAAGAGGCTGGCTCAGTGTCAGTGCTGTGTTTGCTGCTTTTGTTTTTGTTTTTTGTTTTTTATTTTTCTTTTTTTGGAGAGGGGCTTGGGTGAGGGGCTCTACCTGAGCCTACTTGGCACCCCCTCCTCACCCCACCCCTGTCTGCCCTGCGCATGCAGATGTCTCTCGCTGAGGCTCCCATTTCGGTCCCTATAGCAGAACCAGTGAGGAAAGGACTTATCCTGTGGGACCGATGGGCAAAGGGAGAAGTGGATGATTTGAAGAATAAGGGAGAAAGAGAACTATCAGACTTGGCAGCTGAGGGAAAGGGAAAGTCCAGGATTCCTGGGTTTTGAGCTTAGGTAACCAGCAGCAGCAGTGATGAGTGAAGGTGGAGAACAGAAATGCCATTGACCCAGGTGGAAAATACAGCAGGAGGAGCAGTTCCGAGAGGGAAGATGAAGGCAACTCAAGTTTGGATCATTTCTCTTATGTGCCTTGGGCTGGACACCCTGGGTTGTCCTCCTGCTGCCCTGCAGGGCCCAGTAGGTCTGCCTCCCCCTATTCCCCCTGAGTGCCTCCGGGACTTATTTTCCTTTCCTCTCCCTGTCCCTTACTCAGCTGCAGCCTCGCGGGCCTCCTTGCTGGTCCTCACGCTAGTTGGGGCCCGGCCTCAGGGCCTTTGCACTCGTTTCTCCACCCTCTGCAGTGAGAGAATGGACCCTTGTCTCCTTTGAGTTTTGCTCCCATGTTGGCGAAGTGGACTTCCCAAGCCACCCTATTTAAAATTTCACTGCCCTCCCAACTGCCACCCTCTTCTCGTCTATAGCATTTACTCTTCATGTTTGTCTGGCTCACCCACAAAATCACAGTCACCATGAAGACGGTGAGTGTTTCCCCACTCCCGTGTCCCCAGTGCCTAGAGGGGTAGCCGGCATATAGTACGTGTTCAATAAATGTTGGTCGAATGACCGAATGACCAGAAGCTGCATCTACCTTCTTTCCTGGCTCGGTCTCACCCTCAGCAATTTTTCTGTTCCCACGAACCCACCTGCAGTGAAGACTACCTGTCTGCACGTACGATTCCAAAGAGCAGCCCACTGCTGACGGACAGCGGCCCTGCCTTCATCTCTTAGCTCGCAGCAAAGCTGCCAACAGCATCCTGGTGCATCTTGCTCATGGCTATTAGGTTCAGTTCTTGACAGGGCAACATTTGGGGCAAGAGTTTATGTGCATTTAGAATACTGATTGTTCATATCTAATTTTTCCTCCTAAAGGTGGTGGCAATTTCTGCTGCCACTGATAGTGCGCGAGTGTCCCCTGCCCCACGCTTGCCAACAATGGGGACTTTCCATCTAATATTTGCCACTTGACAAGGGAAATGGTATCGTGGTATAATTTGCATTTCTCTAGTAAAAAAGTGAGATACGGCATCTTTTCAATCATGCTGCTTCTTGCCAAGATTTTGAGTCTGTCCTCGGGGATAGGTGGACATTGTTTAACAAGCCCTCCGGGGGGCCCTCAGTCACCCTGCCACTGGATCAGAAAGAGCTGAGACCGACCCAGAACACCACACGCACTTACATACATCTAAATCTTCTCAAGCTATGACTATTTTATCAGCCCCTTCCCCACTCAAATGCAGGCAAGAACACTGTCTCCTTAAATTTGAAACATTTTTGAGTTCTTCTCGTGATGGCACTAGGATATTGGATCTTGTTTTCTTAATTGCAAACTATTAGCGGTGTTGGAAGCTTCTAGAAGGAAAACTTTAAGAAGCGGTGCAAGGTCTAGTCTGACGATAATTTGACCTCGTTCACAGAATTCACCTACAGGCTCAGAGTTTAAGAACTGCTGATCTGAGTGGACCACATCCCACCTAGGCCCTCTCCGTCCCCAGCCCAGCCGGCCCACCCCCCATGAGAGCAGGTGTGCCCCCAAAAGAAAGAAAGGAGAGGGAGAGAGAGGAGAGCAAGAGAGATGGCGTGTCTGTAAGAAAAGTCAGTATATTTATGGTTTGCTTTATAAAAGTTACTATAATACAATGGTACATAGTATTGAATTCACAAAAATATGAACAAATATTTACAGCAAGACACACCCACAAACGGAAACACTTCTCTTCAAAACAAGTTACACACGGGTGGTAGAGCCTATATGCACAAACATCCCTAAAACATATGGGTTCTCTTCTTTTCAGGAGGAGGAAAGCAGGGAAGGAGAGACAAGGGGAAAAAAAAAAAAAAAAGCAGAAACCCTCCACTCTTCAAAAGCAAAGATTTGTTCAATGAAAATGAAGTCATTGAAAGAAAAATGAGCAAACGCATTTCCGGACATGGCAAACCATTTCGGGGGTGGGGTGGGGGTTTCTGGGGACGGGGAGGGCCCGGCCCCTCGCCCGTTGGGCGAGGTGAGGCCAGGGTGAGGGCTAAGGCTGGCCCCGGACCCGGTTTCCCCCATCCCCCCTCCGCTTCCTTTGTGGGGAGAGGGGACAGAATGGAGACAGCCCCTTGGGGGCTGCACGAGTAACTTAAATCAGCCGTCTCTACAAACTACACATTTCCTCATTGAAAAATAAATATTTCCTCGGTTGCACAATTAGGCAGAAAACCGCAAACGGAAGAGAAGGTCACCGCTATGCCCAGGTCCCCTCTCTGTGTCTTAATGCCACTGATTTCATCGGCCTTGAAACCAGAGGGCACAGTCTCAAACAGAGAGGGCGTGGGGTGAAGAAATTAAAAAAAAAAAAAAAAAAAAAACACAAGAAAACCACCAACGACAAATAAAAGAGAAAAATAACAATTCTTTGTACAGAATTTACATGATAACAAGCTTGACACAAGCTGAGATACCAGAGGCCAGGGCCCGCATCCGCGGGGTGGGGGCGGCCCCACCGGGAGCTGTCCCGTCTTGGTGAGGATGACTCCTGGTCACGACAGTCACTTTCCATAAGTTATTTACACGCCTGCTCTGTTTTCTGGGGTGCGGGGGACTTGCGCGTGCGTTTGTGTGTGTGTGTGGTTTTTTGGAAGTACAAAGAAATGAGCAAAAAAAGTCTTCCCACGTGTTTCTACAAGAAACAATGTTCCCGAGAAAAAGTCCTTTATGATGGCCTATACATACAGAAGTGGGCTCTGAACTTCAAAAACCTATTTCTCCCTTCGCTTTGATATTATACACGCACAAGGAAAAAAATCCATAGAAATAAGCCCTGAAGAGGATGATGGCAAGGGGGTAAAAAGGGTTAAAAAAACGGTCCGATTTAGATCTGAGTTTTAAAATCTTTTCCAAGATTTTCCTTTCTCTGGGAGAAATAATCTCACTCTGAAAATAAATATGCTCTCGACTTCTTGGGTCAGGGGACTGCCAGCAGGCCGAGTTGGGGTGCGGGCTGGGGGTGAGCAGGTGAAGCTTATAAACAAGAAATGCCACGTGCACGCGAGGTCAGACGCCGTGGTGGCCAGAGGGGGGCGCTGCCTGCCCTAGGGGCCCCTCCCTGCCAGTGAAGGTGAGGGCGGCAGAGAGCGGACACGACCCCTCCCAGTCCTCGTTGCTGGCATTCGAATGAGAAAGTAAACATTGAACCCAAGATTTTGGAGGTGGCAGGGTGCGGGGTGGTAGGGAGAGCCCAGAGGGGGACTTCTCGCCTGGGACCCGCTTGGCTCCACCAGGGCCTGCGCGGGAGACGGCACGCCCAGGCCGCTCGGGAAGGGACAGACTTGGGGAGGGGGGTCTTCTCCTCACTGAGTCCGCCAGCAGAGAGGGGGGCCTAGCATAGTGTTCTGAGGTCAGAGCCGCCTGGCCTGATCCCCCTTCTCTTCAGCACCTGGCCCAGTGCCCTGGTTGGGGGCCGGATCCAGAACATGGGCCCACGCACCGTCAAGCTGAGGCCTCCGCAGCCCCCACCGAGGGCCCTCGCTCTCTGATTCTGCCTTCACATTTCAATGGTTAAAATGTCTTTTCTTATGACGAGAAAAAAAAAAGAGAGAAGACAAAACAACATAGCAGCATTCGTGGAAAGAGACTGATGATGAAGACGGGACAGAGACAGGACAGATGGAGGAGGGGCAGCGGGGACAGCGACACACAGACAGAGGGCGTTCATGTTGGAGGTGAACACAAACCCTCCAGGGAGCATTTTTAGAAACCATGAGACATGGGCTGACAGACAGAGAAGCCCTTTCCCACTGAGGGGCTGGAGCCACGGGGGTCCTGGGGGTAGTGTTGGGGCGCCAGGCCCTGACATGGCCACTGGGTAGAGGACAGCACCTGAAATGGGGGTGGGAGGTGGGGCCAGGCCCTGGGCCGTGGGGTCCACAGCCAGGAGTCCCTGGTGGTGGCCGACATCCGACTGGGCGCCAGGCCTAGTTGAGGGTCCCCCGGCAGTTCTCGGAGCCACAGAGGCAGGGGATCTTGACGTCCTCGATGGGGAACTTGTAGTCATAGGTGATCTCCTCGTTGACGCTGATGTGCTGCTTCGAGTAGATGACGATCTTCTTCTGCGACTCCACCGTGATCACCTTGGCGTAGCAGTTGGGCTGTGGGCAACATGGGAGGGGAGGGTGAGCCGATGACCCAGCCCCCCCACGGCCCCCAAACTGAGCCCCATGCTCAAGGCCTTGCCTGCTTGCCACATAACCTCCATGCCACTGCCACATGGGTGACAAGGACCCCTTGACTCTGATATTAAATAAGAATGATGATAGTAATCGATTATTTCCCAGGGCTTTGGTTTCCATTTACACCTCAGGTGACTCCTAAATTTGTATTTCTAGCCCAGGCCGCATTTCTGTGCTCCAGAGGAGGGTCAGCAAGCTGCCCCGCCCCCTCTCCACAAATAAAGTTTTATTGGCACGTAGCCACACCCATCATTTACATTTGGTTGGGGCTCCTTTCTTTATTTGCCAAGAGATGGTCTGGCCCACAAAGCCAAAAACACTGTCTACAGAAAAGCTTTACTGGCCCTGCTCCAGATCTGGCAACCCTACCACTGCCCAGAGTTTGCCTTGGCAGCTCCAGGAGACATCTTTGACACAATAATCTCAAACCTCAGCTCTGGGGTACAGCTGCACCAGGTCCCCAGGACTCCAGGCCTCCGCCTCCCACGTGCCCTGCGCCAAGGCCAGATCCGGCCACCGCCACACCCAGCTGGTTGTCTCTGAGGCCTTCTCGATTTTACCCCCTGCCTTCCACCGGCTGCCACCAGCCATGCCCAGACTGTGGTGGCTCCCACTGCCTCTCGTCCTCAGGGAAAACCCACTTCTGACTCTGAGGCCAGGGAGATCTTCCCAGAGGGAGGGCAGACCCTGTCACTGAGGGCTCGAAACTTTCCAGTGGCCTACCTTGGCTTTAAGAAACTCCTCTGCCTGCCTACAAGGCTGAGTGGCCTGGCCACTCCAACCCTGCCAGCCTCATGCTGTCACCCACCCGCTGGCCCCCTACGCCGTGGCATAGCTCCCCTACCCCCACCCCACGTGCTCAGCTTCCCCCACCCTCACCCTGTGAACTGGACACTCACCCCACTCACTCCCTCACCTGGAGATTCCCTCATCCCTTAGATCTCACAGGAGAGTGACAGGAAAGTCCCTACCCTCTGGACAATGATCACGGAGAGCAGGGACCGAGAGCTCGCTGTGTCAGCACATGCATGGGGCCGGCTTTGGAGGGCCCATCCAGTCCTCCCGATACCCTGCAGGAGCCGTGCTGTCACTCCCGTCTTACGGGTTAGGAAACTGAGGCACCAAGACATCCAGTGAGAAGCCCAGGCCCTCACTAAGAAGCGACGCCAAGACCGGAAGCCAGAGCTGGGGCACTCACCCAGGACCAGCCTGCCCCCCGCTGGAGCTCCCCACACTTGTCTTCAGCATGAGTCACCCTTACCAACGCCCCCCCCAACAGGCGTGTGCCACCCACTACGATCACCGTCCGCCACATGTGGCTATTCCAGTTTAAACTGATGAAAGTTAAAAGAAAAACTCAGCTCCTCAGTCACACTAGCCACGTCCCAGTGGTCAACACGAGGCATAGCGAGCGCCGCATCTGCAGAGGACAGCGGTGCCCCAGGCCGGGAGCCCGACCAGCGGGGAGCCCGCGATCGTCCAGGGCCACTTCCGGGGCACCGCAGTCTCGCTGCGCCCATTTCTCACGGGCAGAGGAGCAGGGCGCTGTGGACAAGGCCTCGCACCCCGCCCGGGTCCCCCGGGGCTTGGTGAGCGGCCCGCGCTGGTCCGCGGCCCGGGCCAGGCACTCACGTTGCAGCTGTGGTTAATGAAGCGCGCGAAGTTGCCGCACTTGGTGGCGTCGATGATGGTGTCGTGGTCCACCCGGAACATGTAACTGCTGCCGATGCCCTCGTCCTCGTAGCGCTTCTCCCGCATGTCCGCGATCACCTGCCGGGAAGACGCCTTAGTCCGGGCTGGGCCGCGGCGGCTCCGCGCCGACGCCCGGCCGCCGGGCAGTGCCTACCTGGCGGATGTTCTGGCCCACGTACTCGATGACCATCTCGTCGGCCGCGATGGGCTCCATGGCGAACAGGCCCCAGTCGTGAATGTGGCTCTTGCAGAATTTGAGCTTTTTCTTCCGGAACTTGGGGCGGGAAGGAGAGGAGGGGTGAGACCCTGGTCTCAGGCTCCGCTGCCACCCTGGTCGCCCTGGGGTGGGGGGGGGCGGCCTCACCTTGAGCTGGTTGAACTTGAGCAGGTCGCTGTCACAGCTGCCAGTGAAGGAGGACAGCAGGCGGCGCTGCTCGGAGCGCCGCTCGGAGCCGGCGCGGGTG
>NW_006434829.1:4992623-4994974 GCF_000325575.1 Pteropus alecto
GTCAGGGCCCGGGCGGGGCGCGACCCACCGACCACGGTGCCTGCGGCTCCCTCACAGCCGGGGCGACCTCGCCCTACGCTCTGGGTCCCTGTGGCCCCGACTTCTTCGCTCTGGTCTTATCTGTGCCTGTCCTGTCCCCAAGTGTCACCTCCCTTTCCCACCAGTATCTGGCCGTGCTCGAGCTCCTCCAGTCTTGAAGAAAACGACATAACTTAACCTTTACTCTCGCTGTCTTTTCCCTCCTCGGCTTCTCGGACGGAAGATGGTGGGTGTCCATCCGCCCTGAGCCTTGTGACCCTCGCCAGGGCCCCTCTGTCCTCTCCAGGAGTTCGAAATCACAGCTCCTTCCTTGACACCCTCGCACCCCTTCCTTCTCTTGGCCTCCCTCGTCCTCCCCGCCCAGCCCTTAGTGCTCAGAGCTGCACCCCTCCCCAAACGCTCTCCCTGCGTGAGCTTGTCCTTGCTGTGACCTTCGAGCAACATCTCCATCCCGATACCTAAATTTAGGTCCCTAGACCGGAAGTCCCCTTCCCGACATTGAGACTGTACTCATGTATCTAACAGCCTGGCAGCTGCCACCTTCCTTCCCACTTCAGTATCTGGCATCCAGGTACCCAGTCCCCCAAGCCGGACCCACCCAATTCCCTTGTCTCCTACACCCACCCAGGCCCCGGTCCCATCCATTCGACCTTCCTAACAGTCCTGATTCAAGCCCATCTCCTCTTTCCTCATAGTCGTCCAACTCCAAGTATGTCTGGCCCACATACCCGCAGCCTGGCATGGAAACTGCAGCGGCTACATGGCTCCCCACTGGACCCCTGCGGTCAACTCCCTACACCGCCGCTAGGACAAGTTTTGAAATTCACAGACTGAACCATGTCACCCTCACCCCCTCTTTCAAATCCCTCCTGTGGCTTGCTGTCACACACAGGACACAAACGTGACCTCGTCACCACAGCCTCCGGGGCCTGATGACCTTTCTCTGGCCACAACCGGCCTTTGCTCTCGCGCGCCACGGAGCTCCGTCCTCCCTGCCTCGGGCCCTGCTGGATTTAGGGAACCCCTCTCGGCTTTAACTTTTTATTGAAGTCTTTTCCTGCTTCTTCGTGGTCTCTCCCAGTTATCCACATGGCTCATTTCTTTACTTCGTTCAGGTCTGGCTCAAATGTCACCTCCTCTGACTGGCTCTGACTCTCCAACCCGTAACTTCCTCTCCCGTTTTCTCCACAGTATTTCCTCCACCTGGCAGTCTACGTTTATTTGTTCATTTGATGATCTCTTATCCCTCACTAAAATGTAAGCTCCATGAAGAAAACAAGTGTTTTGTTCACTGCTGTAGCCCCAGAAGAGCACTTGAAATACAGCACATGCTCAGCAAATACTTGCCTAATTTAAAAAAGAGATGAATGGACCCTCTGGAAATGCATCTCAACTCTGCTCACGTCCCCTTTCTAAAACCCTTTGCAGGCTCTCCACTGCCCACCACCCACCTCACCTGAGCACCCAGGTAAGTAACCTCCATGTGCCTGCCCCTCTGGCTCCACAACCTCTACACCTGCCTGCACCCCCTCCAGGAGGACGTCCACCTCCTGCCCAGGCCAGGAGGCTCCGGCACATGCAGGCGCTGGGTGGCAGTACCTGGGTGTCTGCCGGGGGCTCATCCGTGCTGGCGCGGCTGCTGTTGAGGTATCTGAGCTTGTCCTTCTTATCGATGGTGTAGAAGCCCTCGCTGCGGGCACAGCCCGTCACGTGCTCACGGATGCCATCATCCCGTTTCTTTTTCTTAGCTGAAGAGAGGCTGGTGGGTGGGTGTGGGTCAAGGGCCACTTGGACACTGATGGCAAGCCCTTCCTGGTCACTCAGGAGACCCGTCCCACCAGCCCAGCCTCTCCACCCTCAGACCAGTCTCTAAGAGGCTACGACATCCAGCTTCACTGCCCACCCCCACGCCACCGACTGCACAGACGGCCGGAACTGTCGGGGTGCCTCGTCGCATGGCCCTGGGTGTGTTTCTTATCCACTTTCTGCAAGCTGGAGTAATAATGATGCCTCCTGAATGATTACATATACCTAGGGCACTTAGCAGAGTTCCTGTCATAAAGTAAGTGCTTAATACGTCTGTCTAGTACAGGCATGATGAGGGCTCCAACCTCAAAATGCTGTAAATACAATTGACTATGATGACTGCATCATGGTCAGGAGCCCTGATTTGCCTGGGTTAAAATCTCAGCTCTGCTACTTCGTATGTGACTTTGGGCAGGTCGCTGAACTTTTCTGAGCCTTGGTTTCTACATATGTAAAATAGGAATAATAGCCCAATCTCGCTGGGCTGTTGAGAAGGTTAAATTAGG
>NW_006434829.1:4998456-4999569 GCF_000325575.1 Pteropus alecto
CTTCCCTGCCCCCCCCCACGCCACCGACTGCACAGACGGCCGGAACTGTCGGGGTGCCTCGTCGCATGGCCCTGGGTGTGTTTCTTATCCACTTTCTGCAAGCTGGAGTAATAATGATGCCTCCTGAATGCTTACATATACTTAGGGCACTTAGCAGAGTTCCTGTCATAAAGTAAGTGCTTAATACGTCTGTCTAGTACAGGCATGATGAGGGCTCCAACCTCAAAATGCTGTAAATACAATTGACTATGATGACTGCATCATGGTCAGGAGCCCCGATTTGCCTGGGTTAAAATCTCAGCTCTGCTACTTCGTATGTGACTTTGGGCAGGTCGCTGAACTTTTCTGAGCCTTGGTTTCTACATATGTAAAATAGGAATAATAGCCCAATCTCGCTGGGCTGTTGAGAAGGTTAAATTAGGTTGATAAGGGCCCAGGAAGAGCTGGCCCTCGGTCAGTCTCTGCCACCATCACGTTGTCATGTCTGGCCCTGAGACCTGCTAACTATCTAACTCTGGGGGTGAGATGGCCTGGCACAGAGGACGTGTTTTAAGTGCCAGTGATAATTCCGTACAGAGCCCGGCCAGGGCCGACACAGACACTGCTCCATAGGTGACCGTGGCTCAGGCTATTGCCTTCAGGGGTATCGTGGGAGTCGGGGCCCAGAGACATGGTGAGGATCCCTGTGCGCTAGGAGGTGTGGGCCCCCGCCCCGTCCGGCAGGATATAGGGGTGGTAGACCCAGAGCGTGTCATTGAGCCAATCCATGCCATTGTCCTGCTGCAGCAGCCGCTCGTAAGTGACACACAGGAAGCGGATGTCCTCCTCGTCAATGCCACCATTCCAGATGTCATACAGGATGGTCATCTCCTCAAACTCTGTCCGGGGCCGGAAGAGGGGCTGTGGTGGCGAGCGCTCCGGCGAGGGCGAGGCCGGCAGGTCCTCGTGGCGCTTCTTGGGTGGCCGACGCCAGGAACCCCGCACCTTGGCCAGGTCCATGAACTCCTCGGTGACTTCGTCACGTCCGCGGGGGCCTGGGGGGATGGCCTCAGAGGGCCACTGGTTCTCCAGCTCCTTAAAGGGCAGCTTGGTGAGCACGACAGGTGGTGGAGG
>NW_006434829.1:4999631-5004638 GCF_000325575.1 Pteropus alecto
GCTGGGGGGGGGGGCGGGGGAGGAGCTGGGATCCCTGTGTTCCGGAAGTCCAGGGTCACGGCCCGGGGGTCATGGGTGCTGGGAAAGACAGGGGTCTGTGGTTGGCCTGGCAGGAGCAGAAGGTCCCTGCCAAGGGCAGCTCCTCCTGGTGGCCGGACCAAGGGCCCATCCAAGGAGAGCATGGCTGGTGGGGATCGCCGGGGCCGGCCCGGCTTCCTCTTGATGGGGGGAGGGCAGGCCAGAGGGGCGGGCAGCAGGGGTGGCAGCTGGGTGGGGGCCCGAGTCTGGGCCCGCAGGACAGGTACAGGCAAGGGCAGGGGCAGGGGAAGGGGCAAGGGCAGAGGGAGTGGCAGGCCTGTCTCCAGGAGCACGGGGGAGGACAGGGGGCCAGGCCGCTCATCGTGCCGGCCAGCTGGGAGCGGGCAGACAGGCAGAAGCAGGGGCCCGCCGGGCTCGGGAAAGGTGGGTGTGAAGCTAAAGTCCCGGCCAGGTGTCCTCGGGAGGCCCCCGCTGCTCAGGCTGGGGGACTGGGACGGGTAGGAGAAGGGGCTGCCGGGCACCTGCGGGGAGCTCAGTGACAGGCCACTGCTGGCCCCTGACAGCCGGGGCTCGCCGCTTGGGGTAGCCGGCACGGTCTCCGTGCTCTGCGACTTGGCCAGGCTGCCACAGAGGCCTGGAGTACGAGGGGGCTGGTCCTCGGGGGGAGGTTCCAGAGGGACGGGTGGATGCGAGAGGTCTGGGGTCTCAGGCTCTGGTGGTGGGCTGGGTGGCCGGGGCGGCCGAGGGGGCGGCAATGGCGGCTGCAGGGGTAAGGAGAGCAGCGCAGGGGGCTTGGGCTTCGCTTCTAGGTCCTCCCCTGCAGAGGTGGGTGAAAACCAGGGCATTACTGTTTGATTTAAACGCCTCTCAGTGCCCTATTTATGCTGCCCTACTATGCACCTGATACCTGACTGACTCACAGCCCCGAGTCCCCAAGGTTCTGAGTATGATAACTGTTATTCTCCATCTAAACCACTCGACGACTGCTCAGCATCCAGCCCAGGTCAGGTACACAGTAGGTACCTAATAAATGCTGGTGAAGTAAATCAAAGATGGAGGCATGGTTGCTAGCCCTTGACACTGTATCCTTAGGAAAGTGTTCCTGTGAACAGGGAACTTCCTGTGGACCAAGAAAATGGGCTCTGCTGTCGAATAAAATCCAGCAAGTATCTTTTCTGCAGGACTTGTCAGAGCCTTTAATTTTTTATCCTAGCATTTATCCCCACTGTCATATAATACATTTTCTAACTCATCTGCTGTTATCTGTCACTCTGCCCTAGAATGTAAGCTGTCAGTATCTAGAGCAGGAGTATCTAGAGCAGGAGTATTATACGAGGGATGCAATAAAGGCTTACTAAATACTTGTGATAATATTTAAAAACCTGTGGTTTTGTAGCTAAATAACAGAATGAAACAAAATACAACAGGTTTTTTTCCTTTAAGTACTTATTAAAGGTACAAAGTAACCACATGTAGCTATGCAAGTTTAAACTAATTAAAATTAAGCAACATTCCAAATTTAGTTCCACAGTGCTACTTACCACATTTCAAATACTCTTAGTGACATTGTGTCAAGTAGCTAGGGTATTGGGAGGGGCAGATAGCGAACACGTCTATCACTGCAGAAAGTTCTACAGGACAGCGGTGTTACAGACTTTAGCATGTGCCCTGTGAAGCTCTATCGAGAGGGTGGAGGGCATAACGTCCACAGCCCCTCTCACTTGGCCCGGCACCCCAAGGCCTCCCCTGCCTGCCTGTCCTGCCTGTCACTAAAACGACCATGCACAGCTGTCGCCCTTTTGGGGAGCACCTCATGGGATGAATGGTCCAAGGACTAATGCACGGGGAAATGCTGGCCCTGAGGAGTGGTCCCCTCTGGGGACAGCGCCGGTGCAGGCTACGTGCCGGCACATCGTGTGTCCACTGACTCTCTCCGACACGACCTCAGGGGAAGGCCCCACCCGTCGATCCCATCTTACAGACGAGAAATCCGAGGCTTGGGAAGCTTACGTGATTTACCTAGAGGAGCCTGGGCCCCTCCTGACAGTTCGCCCCACCTCCATCCCACCGCTCTCCTGGGGCTGCAGGTGTTACCTGGGGTGGGCTCCGGGGATGGCGCCGGCCGGGCCTCCATCTCTCTCACAGGGGGCTCTGGAGACAGCGACCTGGCCCCTTCCTGGTTCAGGCCTGGCTCCTCGGGGGGCTCTTTGCAGCCATCCATCTCTTCCACGCTCACAGGCAGCGAGGGCTCTTCTGGCATGGGGGTCTGCTCCTTAGGGGCTTCGTCCTCGGCTTCGACATCCACCTCCTCTTCCGTGCGCGAGGACTCCGCCACAGGTGCCCTCGTGGCCACATCCTCCTCAAAGCCCTCGTCGGGAGCAGCGGGAGCCATGCTCTCATCTGTGGCTGCCTCCTCCTCCTCCTCCTCTGCCTCCTCCGCCTCCTCCCCTGTCGGCTGCTCCTCTTCGTCCTCCGAGGATGAGGATGAGGACAAGGACTCGGAGCTTGATTCGAACTCCGAAGACTCAGAACTCTCACTGGAGGAGGCGGCTCCAGCCTTGGAGGTAGCGATGCTCGCTGTCTCCTCTGGGCGGGGGACACGGGCAGGGCCCTCTCACTATTTGTTGTGCCTCAACCAGGTGCTTCACCAAAGGGCTCAAACGGGTGACACCTGGTCTGAACGTGGCCCTCAGATGTGTGTGTGTGTGTATGAACTAGTCATAATTTTTAAAAATTGAGGTAAAATCCACATAACAGGAAACTTAACCATTTTAAAGCAGACGATTCAGTGGTATTTTGTATACTCACAACGTGTACGACCACTGCCTCTGTCTCGTTCCAAAATAGCTCTGAGCTCAAGAAGAAACTCGTCCCCTTTAGCTCTTATCACCCTGTTCCCACACCCCGCAGCCCCCAGCAACCGTCCATCTGCTTTCTGGCTCTGGGGATTGACCTGTTCTGCACATTTCTTATAAACGGGATCATACGGTATCTCGAATGTGTGTTTTACTGAGTCCACATTTCGAAGGCAAGAAATTTTGCCCAGCAAGTCTTGGTGACTGTCACTCAGGCTCTGCCCTCTGTGGAGGGACCCTGGGCCGGGCCAGGGGCCACGGTCCGCCCCACTCACCTCCGTCTGAGTCCCCTTCTTCCTTCTCGCTCGCCTCCGACAGGGCCGAGTCTTCGTTGTCATTCTCAGACTCGTCCAAGCCGTCGCTGTCATCCTCATCATCATCCTGGGGGAAAGGGGCGGATGGGTGAGCCACAGGGTCCCCCTCGCCTGGCCCGGCCTCCCCCCCCAGGCTTCCCCAACCCGAATGGCACCTTATCCGACGTGGACGAGGTCGAAGAGGAGGAGACTTGGCTCCTGGGGCCTTCGTCCTCATCCTCGTCCTCCCCCTCCCCCTCCGTGCTTTCCCGATCCTCCTTGTCAGAGGCCGAGGATGAAGGTGAGGTCGTTGAGGACCCCGAGGAGGAGGACGCCGAGGACGATGAGGACACTGACAACGACTCCTTCTCATCCTCCTCCCCGCCACTGTCCAGCTCCAGTGGCCGAGCTGGCCGTCGCCGCACGCCCACGCCCTTGGGGTCCCGCTTAGCAAGCTCGCCGGGGGCATCAGCCATGTCCCGGTCCCGCTCCCGCTCAGACTCTGTGGGGAGGAAGGGTGTGAGAGCTGGGCTGGGGGACACGGGAGGAGGAGACCACAGCACCCAGTGGGTGGGGGGATGCAAACCTTCATCCTCCTCATCCACAGAAGTCGAGGGCCGCAGCCGCTTCTGGTCTCCAGATGAGGCCGTGTCCGGCGGCTCCTTCCTCTTGACCTTGAAGGAGGGCAGGCGGATGGCCCCACGCAGCCCGATGCCCAGGCCCAGGCCCTCATAGCCCAGGCCCTCACCCTTGCCCCATGACTCCAGTAGGCATGAGGCGATTCTGTCCTTGGGCTTTGGCCGGTCCTCATCCTTGTGCTCACCCGACTTCACCGGGGTCAGCGAGGCCTGGGGTGAAAGAGAGGAGGGGACAGTCACCACAGTTACAGTGCTGCCAGCGACCCCATTGGGTCGCTAACCCTGAGCAGCTTGCCTTCTTCAAATAGTGACAGCCTCAGGGTAACTGGCCACTTCCTTCCCTAGAAGCTGGCCACACTCTATCCCCACCACTCAGGACGCTCCCAGTGCTCTCTGCCTCCCTGAACCTCGATTTCCTCAGCCACCGAGTGGACGACCACTGCCACCTACGGCAGGACAGTGGCTTTCTTACTTCGGAGATCAGAATCCACAGACACACACCGCCAAGTGGACATCCGGATCACTGACATCACGTTTCACAAAACGATAGTCACGCTTTCCTACTTTGGAGGTGTGGGCAGCAGTTTCCAGTAACTGCCTTGGGAGACGAGAAGGTGCCGGGCTGGGCTCCTGCCCACCCACCTTAGCCATCCGCTCCTTCTTGTCCCACCACTCGTCGAAGGCCCGGAAGGCCACCACCTCCACCATCTTGCGGTTCAGGTCACGCTTCATGATGGCCTTGAGCTCTTTGAGCACCACCAGCAGGACGCCATCCACAGTGGCTTTGTGTGGGTCCTCCTGGCGTGGCATGTAGCCTGGTGGCGGCACTGATGGGTCAAATTTGGGCAGGGGTGGCCAGGGCTGCCCACGGCCTGGGCCGGTGTTGCTCAGGGAGAAGGGGCCTCGGTAGGGTGGCAGGTTGACAAACTGCAGCCCAGCTGAGGCCGCCGCAGCCGCAGCCGCCATGAAGGGCGGGTAGGGGCAAGCGCCCTGGCCCGTCATCAGACGGCTCAGCATCTGTGTTTGCATTTGGAAGGACATAGGCATGCCACCCCACTGGCCACCCAGCACGTGGCTCATGTCCACCTGCATCACAGGAAACAGTCCTGGGGGGAAGGGCGGCAGAGGCGGCAGGATGGGTGGGGGTGGGACACCGGGTGGCGCTGGCAGGGGTGGTGGGGG
>NW_006434829.1:5004723-5013062 GCF_000325575.1 Pteropus alecto
GGGGGGGGGGCAGCGGCAGGTTTGGGGCCAGCACGGAGGGGGCTGCCACAGCCGCTGTCCCTGGGGTCACCACCATAGGCTTGGGGCAGTCGGCACTCGTGATGGGGGCCGAGGGCATCTCGTCATCTGAGATCTCCATGTCCTCGCCAGAGGACTGCTGGGCCTGTGGGGAGAGCAGGGAGAGAGGAGACGGGGTGAGCCTGGCAGGCCGAGTCCGCCCCCAGAGCCCCCTCTGACCACCAGAAAGCTGGAGAAGAAGCCTTTTGCAAGACTAGTGAGCAACATGAATTCTGCCGTTCCAATCCTGGTCCCCTCCCTTCCCAGCCATGTGGCCTTAGCAAGTCACTTAACCTCTCTAAGCCTCAGTTTCCCCATTTGCATAATGGGAATTATAGTACCTGCCTCAAGTGGTTATCATGAGGATTCATCCAGTCATTCAACAAACATTTACTCAGCACCTGCTGTGTGCCAGGCAACATAGCGGTGAACAAGAGACAAAATTCTTGCTCTCATGGAGCTGAACTTCTAGAGGGAAGAGGCAGAGGGTAACCCGGATGAAGAGGTGAAATATAGAGTCTGTTGTGGAGAAAAAGAGAGCCGGGAAGGGAGACGCGGTGTGAAGAAAACAGATTCTGTTTCAATTCGTATTCAGAGAAGATAATATTAATAATTAACACCTCTATCCTTCCTATGGGCCAAGCACCTTTCTAAGCACTTTACCTATAGTGACTCAGTTAATCCTCAGAAGAACCCTACAGAGTCGGTCTGTTACCTCCATGCTTACTGACGAGGAAATTGGAACACAGAGAGCTTAAGTAACTTGCCCAAGGCCACACAGCCAGTAAGAGACACAGCCAGGATTTGAACCAGGAAGTGGATCCCCAGATTACGCTCCCGGTCAGCCTACTGTCCTCACTGTGACAGAGAGAGCCCCGTGGAGAAGGCGACATTTGAGCAGGGGGGTTAGCAGTACTCAGCGTGTATGACAGGAAGTGTGCTTTGTTTCTCCTTAATCATTTTCCCCTGGTCTCGTGACTGAACACTTAGCGTGGGCCAGTGGGAGGCTGAGTCTCATTTCTTATCTGCAGTGTAACCTCGCAAGGTGGGGCTCTACTTCGGGCCCTCTTAACAGGTGAGGAAACACTCAGAGAGTCTAAAGCCATTGGCCCAAATGGCACAGCCAGTCAGAAACAGGGTTGGGACGGAAGCCCAAGATGCCTGCCAAGTGCAGAGGCTGTTGTCGGAATCCAGGGACACGGTACCAGGTGAAAAGGGGAGGAGTCAAAGATGACCCCAGTTCTAAAGCAGACAATTACACTGGGACACAGGGCTGTGGGCTGCTGGATGCACGGGCCTGGAGGTGGAGAGCGGCATTGGGGTCCGCATGCTGGAGGCGGAGCGAGAGGGCAAGCAGGGGTGAGGAGAAAAGGGTCGGGCCACTCTCAGGCTCTTGTGTCAGGACTGGAGGCCGAGAAGGTGCCCTGGATGAACTTGGCTGAGGAGGCAGCCTTCGTAAGCCGTAAGAGACAGAGAGTGCATCTGAAGGCTGAGGGAGCAGAGTCTGTGCAGGCTCTAAGGTCAGAGGTCAGCCTACAGGTAAGGGAGGCCCCAAAGGGAAATGGGGGTGGGGCAAGGAGAAGAGGAACACAAAACTTATAACAGCAGCAGGAAGCTCTGGATTTTGCTAGGTCACCTCTTCTCTCTTTCTCTCCGCCACCACCACCCTTCTCTCCCTCCCTCCCCACTTCTCAGAGTCCCCCACGCACGTGATGAGGGAAGGGCTGGCAGGCTTAGCCTGGTACTCAAGAACAGCGCCCAGATCAGCCCTGGACAGCGCCCAGCGAGGCAAGTGCAGTACACAAAGGGTTAAACCGGCCATGCGGCCAGCCAATCACCAGCAGAGCCGGTCTTTGCTCCAACCCTCCGCCTGCCCCTCCTTCAGCGCCTCGGGGCGCCGGGGGTGGGAACCGAAGGGAACTAACTGAACGCCTAGGAGCGCCTAGCGCCGGAGCTGTGCCTGGAGCGTCCCTTGTGACACCTCACTTAAACTGAGACAGTATGAGACAGGTGCATTCACCGTCCCATTTCATAGACAACGAAACTGAGACTCAGAGAGGGAAAGTATCTTCCCCAAGGTCACATAACCAGTGAGTGACGGAGCTGGGACTCAAGGCTCAAGGACTGAAGCCTGCCTTTTAACCAGTCTCTGTGAAGACAGGGGATCTGACCCGTCCCCTTCATACCCCGGCGGGCTGGCCCGCGCTGCTCCCCAGTCTGGGCTGGGACTTCCTCCCGGTTCAGTCCGGAGGAGCCCGGGTGCTGCTTTCCACGCTGCCAGCAGGGGGCTCCCGAGGGCCAGCCTGGAGGTGATCAGTACGCCTGGGCTTCCCTGTGCTAAGGTCCTGGGGAATCCTGGACCCCAGCTTTCCTGGCCTCAGTTTCCCCTTCCGTAAAGTGACACAGTGGGAGAGCCCGATTCCTCCAACTACTGTGTGCTTCCCAGCCCCTGGACCAGGCTGTCAACATGGTAAGCATCCCCTAAACTCAGGCGGCCAGAGGGAGGGAAGGAAGAAGGGAGGATGGCAGAGCCCGCAGCCCCCCACCTCTGCACACCTGTTGACTCCCCCTATCTGGACCCCTTGGCCCCTGAGGCCACTTCCCCAGAACCGCCTGGGGGCCTCCTGGAGCCCCAGCCACCTGTGGTCCCTTCCCGGGCAGGCCAAGGTCTTTTCTGTTCCTCCCTGAGGCAGCCAAAGCTGCCTAATCAAAGGGCCCGGGAGGGGCGACCCTCCTCCCTGCTGCCCACAGGGGCAAAGAGCTCTGTCTGAGATCCTGGCTGCTCATGCCCACCGGGCCCACAAGTTCCAACACAGGTCTCCAGGAGGGCCAGGGCAGGTGCCTGGCCCAGGAAGGTGGGGGAGCAGAGCCAAGGAAGGTGACTTAATCTCCCCCCAGCCCCGAAGAACTGGTACACAGCACCCCGCACCCCAACTTTGAGGCTGGAGGTTTGGGCATTGAGACCCCAGGTGAGAATCTAAAGAGAAGAAAGCTAGAGGGTGGGAAATTTTGCCTCCTGCTGGCTGTGGGCCTCCCCCGGGCTAGCCCTTAACTCCTTCGCTCCTGGAGCCAGGGAGAGCAGAGGGAGATTTCACCATGGTCTCCTGTCTCTTCAGAAGGGATCGGGTTCTGGGAGACAGTACCGTGGAGCTACCACCCGGCCTAGCCCAGCAGAGTGCTCTGGATAACCCCTCTCTTCATTTTGCCTGAGCCTCAGGACTAGCCCTGATCATCCCCAAGCTGCCCAACAGAGAAGGGGGCCCAACACCATCAACACAATGTATATGCGCTGCAGTCTCAGCAAACTCCTACCAAAGAAGTTCAAGTCAGAATCACTGCCTAAGAAAAGTTTTGACTTCCCATACCTAACAAGAGCAAAAGAAATAAGCTGTTTTTCTTCTCTCCATGGCTGCTAGGGAGCTCAGAGCCAAGCCAGTTGCTCAATCACAGCCTGGGGCTTTCTGTGTCCTCTTTATTCTCTACATATTGAGGTGTTATTTTGGTTGCTCTAGCCCTGCTGCTTCTATGTCTTCAGCTAGTATTCCTAAGGGGGTGACGTGCCAAAGGGGGAAAGAGGGAGACACGAGACAGACAGAGCCAATCCCAGACAGAGATGGACAAACATGGCGGTACCTCATCCATCTTCTCTGAGGTTGGGGTCCTGTCTCCAGCCAGGTCCAAGGCCACCTCAGTTGTCTGGCCCAGAAGACTGGCAGGGTCCGGGGGACCCGGTTCTGGGGGGGGCCGGGGCCCCAGGCCCAGGTCAAGCTCATCGTCCTCGTCCGAGTCAGGCAGCGGCGTGGGGCTGATGTCCTCCAGGCCGGTGCTGGAGGGGCGCGATGAGGGAGGTGTGGGACCGCGAAAGCCTGGCTGGGAGTTACTGCCGAAGGGGGCCAGCGGGGAGAGCTGGGAGGAGGAGGAGGAGATGGGGCTGCCCTCCAGCTGCAGCTCCGTGTCCGAGTCCTGCTCGCGGAGGAAGGGCAGCTTGGTGCGCTGCTCCTTCAGCAGCATCTCGATGCGCGAGTCCAGGCTGTCATGGGGCTTCTCCAGCCCTGCCGGCGACGACTCCAGCGTTGGCGTGCCTGGACTGTCGCAGAGCTCGGGGCTCCAGCCGAAGGTCGGCCGGCCACCCAGCTCCATGCTGTTGGCATCGGGGGGTGGGGGGCCCGGCGGCGTGCCTGGCTTCTCCTTGGGCAGGGGCTCAGTGGGGGGCAGGGGCGGGGGCGCGGGTCCCCTGCGGAACTCCCCGCTGTCACGGGCCCCAAAGGCGGTTGTGGTGGTGGGCTCCTCGGGGGGTGGCGGGAAAGGGGGCACGGGGGTGTGATAGGGAGAGAAAGCCGACTTGAACGTGACTCCAGGAGTGGGAGCTGCTTGGGCAGGCGGTGGAGTGTGGGCAAACGTGGCTGAATCCTGTGGCTGGGCCTTGAATGGAGGGCCACCGCTGCCCCCACTGCCGCTCACTGCCCCAAACGGGAGGTCCACAGAGCCCCTGAAGGCAGCTGTGGCCCCTGCCACTGCAGTGACCGCAGAAGAGTTATGGACATAATGATGCTCATGGCGGCGGTTGTAAGCATCCGTGAACTTGCTCTCGTGTCGCCGGGCCTTGAAGGTGACCGTAGGGTCCTGGCTGAAGAGGTAGGAGGGTGTGGGTTGGCGGCTGGAGTAGCTGGAGTCCTGCGAGAAGGGGGTGCCCAGGCGTGGCGTGAGCGGCGTGCCCTGTCCGTAGGAGTTGGGCGTGTCCAGGCGGCAGCTGGAGTAAGCAGTGTCCTGGGAGAAGGGTGTACCACCACTGTTCGGGGTGACAGAGGAAGAGCCAGAGCCACAGCCTGCGGACAGGCCGCCATCCTTGAGGCGCTTCAGGGCATCTGACAGCTAGAGGGAGAGAGAGAGAGAGGTATAGGTGAGATCACTAGCGGGGAAACGTGGCGGAATGAGGCTCTTTTCCCTTCTCATGTGGGCTGCTGGGGAGCTCAGAACCAGACCGGGTGCCCTGGAACCGCAGCACAGTAAACGGAAGCGGGGCGGGAGACCCAAGAGCAATGTCTGATGGTCCTAACCTTTCTCCACTCTTGGGGTAGCCGGTTATTCTCAGGGAACCTTGAGGGTTTTCCCTAATCCCTAAAGCGGAGAAAATAGAAGATCCTGACATCTCGGTTTGAACTGGGACTTCCTTCCTGTCTCGGGCTGGCAGAAGTCAAAGCCTTTCCCGCAGGGGCAGCAGGAAGAACTATGGTCATAGGAGTGTGGGGTGGCCAAGAACCCTGTCCCCTCCAGCCTCCCCGTGTTTTATGATTTAAATAACACGACACAGTAAACGTGCCTGACGAACCACCCAGGTGACCAGCAAGCAAGCAAAGTCTCCTCATTATGGGAAAGCTACTCCTAAGGGCAGCTGGGTTGATGCTAGGAGAAGGGCCGGGGTGAGAATCTCCCCAGGTGAGGGTGGTCCAGGTGCGTGTCCTGGAAGGCAGCGGCTGAGGAAGGAGCCAGTCCTGCTCTAGAAGAGGGAACTGAGCTCCGCTTTCTGGGGGCAGGGGTAGAGGGGTGCACGGGGCATCGGAACAGCGGGGTTTCAGCATCGACGTGGAAAGCAGGCCCGGGCAGGCACCTGTGCATGGCCAGGATACTCTCCCTCCCAGGCTCTAGTGTGCAAAGCTGAAGATGGGGAAGTGGGGGTAGGGGTCACGTCGGGGAGCTGGCGATGGGGGAGTGCAGGGGGACTGATGGCGATAAACCCACCTGCAGGGTCTCGTTCACGATCGGCGAGACGGCATCCAGCTCGCCCACCGGAAGGGTCTGGGGTGTGTATCGGCCTGTGACCAACAGTTCGTAAAACCTCATGCGGGTTTCCCCTGTGGAAGACAAGGGAAGGAGGACTCAGCGAGGCTCCCGCATGGGCAGCCCCCACAGGCTGGCTTCCTTGTGGGTCCCTCGTGCCTGAGGCCCCAAGCTTGAAGGAGCTGCACGACCCTGACCCAGTTCACTGTCTTTTGCACCTCACTCAGGAGTCCTACCTGTTCAGTGAAGCTGCTGAGTGTGATTTTTCTCATCATGAGACTCAGGATTTAATGCCTCGTGGGGCTGGGATTCCCCCAAATACAGAAATGCCACCCCCAACACAAAGCCCCTTCCTGTCACCTGGGCACCCCAGAGTCAGGTCTTCCCAGTCCTGTCCTTTTGCCTTCCCACTTAACAGCCAGGGCCTGGTGGCAGGTGGAGAGGAGACCCAGTGACACAGGTTGAGAGTGTGTTCACCGTCTGGGGCCAGGTGACCAGCAGTCTATAAAACACCCCCTGGTAGCCCATTCCCATGAACTCCACAGGCCTCCTGCTCCAACCAGGGGCTGGGTCCCAGGGAGCCCTGCCTGGTAACCCTGCACCCCCCACCCCCAGCAGAGAGAGGCCTCTGCAGACCAGGGGGCCCAGATGACTGATATTTATAGAGCCCTGTAAGGCAGCTGCTTACATATGCAAAGGAGACACATTCCTTGAGCTACGCTTTACACTTTACTGGTCTCTTTCTTGAAATACAAACTTAGTTGGCAGTCTCTGAGGGGTCCCCCCCCTTTTTTTTTTTCAGAAATACAATTTTGGTGTGAGCAAGCTGCTCCTTAAAATGAGCATGTGATAGGGGAGGGGTTCCACATTCGGACTGCAGCCCCTCCAAAGAGGATATAGATTTAAAAGAGTCTGTACTCCCTCAACAGAGACTGGGAAACTAGAGGAAAGCCCTGAGGGGCACCCCAGCTTAGCCGGGAGCCTGGGCTGGTGCCCCCAGCAGACTCAGAGCTAGAGACAGCTCAGCAAGAGTTTATGGGGTAACAGTGCCTGCCCAGGACCAGCATCCGTCCACAGCCCGCAGCATGTTCTTGGAGACTTGGTCAACATGTACTCATTATTAAAACTAAAAATATAGGTTTAGATTTTCCTATCTTGGGTTTTGTGTGCCCCTGGAAGCGGCCCACCTACACCTGCCTAGGTAGGGTCTCCCAAAAGACCTCAAGGGGCTCTGGACCCAGTCGCTGGGCTGGCTGGTCCTCAGGGGGCCCAGCACCTTCTCTTATCTCAGTGGGAACTAGAGTTCTGGCACGCCCCTCCAGCCACCGTTCAGGAGCCTCCCAGGCCCCTGAGGGTGGGAGGTCTGGCCTTCCCAGCCCGCCTCTCCCAGCAGCCCGCACAGTGAGCAATGCTCAAAAAGTGTTGCTGTCTCTTTAAGAGAGAGGAGGGAAGACACCGTGTCAACCCTGGAGCACCCAGAGCAGCCCGCCCTACACTATCTGGAACATTATCAATGAAACCACACTCTGGGTCCAGATTGGTTCTCACTTCCAGGGAGAAGGGGTGATATGGAGGGGAAGGGGCACCCTGGATCCTTGGAGGACTCTCTTTTCAGTTGAGGGACCTACTCTCATGTATCTAAAGCCATCCTAGCGACTCTCCCTCAGCTCCCCCACCCCAAATAAACAAACCTTGCCTCCTCCCCTAACACACGGCAACACTGGAGACTTTCTAAACCCAGGCCACCAGGGCTCAGAGACTGCCCAAGGGGGTGTCAGCAGTGGGGAATCCTCCCGGTGGTCCCTAGGGATACAGTGGCCAAGGACAGCACATTTGGTAAATTATAGCTTGTCTCCTAGCAACAGACAACACATTTAGCTCCACGTGACTCTACCCTCAAAAGGGGGGCAAAAGGAAATAAGACTGTAGAGGGGGACCTAAGGAAAAGTGACGGGGTCCCCAACACTGCCAGAGGGGCTCTGGAAAGGAGAGGGGCCACACTGACAGGTCTTGGGCTCCCAGAGTGCCCTGAGCTGGCCTCCACTCACCTTTGGTGTCCAGCTCCACGTGGATGATATTGCCCATGACCGAAGTGCTATGCAAGTGCTGAACGGCCTCCTTGGCTCCCCTGACGGTGGCAAAGACCACCTTGGCAATGCCCAAGTGCTTCTTGGTCTTGGGGTTGTACAAAATCTCCACCTCCTCCACCTCCCCATACTTCTTGCACATGTCCCTCAGGAAGTTTTCGCGGATATTATCATTCAGCTTGGCAAATGTCACCTGCTTCGGAGGCACCGGGCCCACGTAAAACTCATCGATCTGGCAGGGGACAAGGGGGAAGGGAGTTTGGAGAACACTGAAACCGAAGGGAAAACACAACATTCCCCACTCGCCCGCTCGTGGAAAACAATGAAGGGTAAAAAAATAAAAATTTTTTGGAAAAAAAAAATGCACGCGGGCGGGCCCGGGAAGCGGAGGATTAAATCGTTTGGAACGTGGAAGTC
>NW_006434829.1:5013133-5014252 GCF_000325575.1 Pteropus alecto
TTCCCTACCCCCCCATTCTGGCCTCCTCTCTCTGAAGTCGGGTCGAGGGCGACCCCTTGGGCGAGGAAGTTGTCCCCCTAAAGCCACAAGGCTGGGCAGGGGGGCGGGTCCCGGGGCCAAGCCCCCGGGCTGGCAGAAGCCAGGTGGGGACCCGGAGCCCCCCGCTGGGCGGTCAGGACACTGTATCAGCGCCTTGATTACAGTTTCACCGCAGTGTTATTCTGTTTACAGTAGCTCGGAAGGGACACCCCTCTCGCAGCAATCTCCCCCTCCCCGCCAAAACTTCCCTGGCCGGGACGGCGGGAACTCAGAATCCGGCCGGGCTCGGTCAGGACTGGCGTTATTTTCGAACTCGGGGAGGGTGGGGGGAGGAACTGTGGGGGCCTGGGGGAGGGGTCCTACCTTGAATTTGGGCACCGACAGCTCCAGCTCCTTGTTTTTGGTCCAGATCCCGACGACCCGGGGATCTTCGACAATTTCCACCGGGCGGTTGCTGGACATCTGTAGGGAGGAATGCGAGGGGGGGCGGACAAAATGGGAGGGCTGGTCCCACTCCCCTGGGGCAGCGGTAGACCCCCTTCCCCTGGCACTTGTCAAACTCCAGGGCTGGGCACCCGGCTGACAGTTGGCCCGGTGGTCGGGACGAGGGCCCGGGGCCGCTGGGTCCCCTCTCCCGAGGCACGGCTGGGGGTGGGTGGGGGCGGCGGGGAGGCGCGCCAGCTACTCACCGCCAGGCTGAAATGCTGCCCATCGTAGCGGTACAGTTTGTGATGCCCCTTTTTCAGAGCCGGGTCAATCATCAACTTGTAACTTCTCCAATGGTGGTTCCTCCTCTCGCCCGAAGGGCCGGGCTGCGGCGGGGGCTGCTGGTGGTGGTGGTGGTGGGGGTGACTGTTCTCCATGCCGTTAACCCAACCTGAAAACGAGCAAGTTGTGGTCGTCTCCGCCGCCACGGCGGCTGCGGCCGCCTCTACACACACGCTTAAGAATCAAATCGTTCAGCCCCCACCCCCTCCCACCTTACCAGCGCGCCCCAAAAGGCACTGTCTCGCTGGCTCCCCCCAAAATAAGAATGGAGCGAGAGAATAACCCTTCCGGGAGAATTAGGCGAATTAGGCG
>NW_006434829.1:5014938-5017203 GCF_000325575.1 Pteropus alecto
GGGAAGGCCTTTTAATTTATTTATTCTGCTGGGACCTAGGTGGGGGGCTTGACGGGCGGGGGAGGGGGTCTCCCCGGGCTCTACCTCCCGCGGCTGAGGCTACCCTGCGAGCCGCGGCGTGCGCCTCGGGCCTCCACAACTGTTTCCAAACTGCCAAGACCGGAGGTGGGCGCGAGGGGGCCCGGGGAAAAGGGCTGGGGTTTTGGGGTGGTGTGTGTGTGTGTGATTGTGTCTGGACGCTCGAGCAGCGGGGGGAAGGCAAGACGACTCAAGGCGAGTTGCAATCGAGGTATCTCCGCTCCGGCTTCCTCTTCTGCCCCGCGACCCCCTCCCCCCGGAGCTGAGCTAGGGAGGGGAAACCAGGATTTTAACCAAATTAGCATTCACATTCCTGGGAGGATGCAGCCCTCGCCTGGTCCTGGCTGATAGAAGCCTTTTGCTCTGTTTTTATTTTTGGAGAGCAGTGCCCTGTAATTGTCCAGAACACATGCTTCTCTCCACACACACACCCCCCCTCCCGCCAGCCACCGGCGAAGGAGAGAGTCCCCCTTTTTTGCATTTATCTTTTCCTTCCCCTTTCTTTATTAAAGGTCCGGGAGTGGCGGCGGCCAATCAGCGCGCGGCTTCCATTTTGTGAGTTCAACTCCGAGGCTCCCGGGCTTCGCGAGGACGCAATTGCAGCCCCCTCTGCCTCTCGTGTCGGGCGGCCGAGGCGAGGGAGCCGCCTCGCTGGGGCTTCGTAGTGGTGTATTTCATATTGGGGCTCTTTTCGGGGTTTGTAATTTGGCCGTGGGTAGGTAATTGGCTGGAGCAGGGCGGCAGGGCGCGGCAGCCAATCAACGCGCGGCTTCTATAGGGCTTGAGTTATTAGACGCTGATCTCAAAACATCCTTCATCAGACACCAAGGAGAGGCCAACAGATGAGGGGAGCCATTTTTCTGCAATGGAATTAAATGGCCAAGTGGGTTTTTCCTTTGTTGCAAATGGGGAATGTTTTTCCTTTGACTCCACCATCCAATTCAGGACGCCTCAGTGTTGTGTTTAACATTTGTCAACAGGCTAAAGGACTCACAATTGGAAGAATGAAGAAGACTTTTAAAAAGATCTGGATTTTTCCTTATGACTTGGAATCCATCTTTGTCTTGTATAACTAGGTCATAGCACACCATTAATGTCAGCAGTTAACAATTTTGAATTCCAAAAAACCTAAGTAAATGACATATTTAATTTTTTTTTCCTCTATTTTTCGTGGGGGGGTGGGGGGAGCTTGGAGCTGTCTTAATCTGTATTCTCTTGACTGAACAATAAATTTTTAAATATATATAATTTCCTCTATTAAACACTTAAACCTGGCCATCTTATTAACTCCTCTCTTTTAACAAGGTAATGTTTTAAATGTGTAGTTTTAGGATTAGCGAAATGGCAGCAACAAAAAAATTGTAAGCAATTGTTACTCTTTAAGTTTTTAAAAACCTTTTACATTGTAAGTACCCAATCCATTCTGTCCTTACGCAGTGCAGTTTTCATGTTGATGTTGCTGAGATGTCCTTAATTTTCTGAACCTTCATTTGCATGTATGTCTTTGTCGCTCTTGTCTAATATAAGCCAGTTAAAATGCTTTTAGACGATTTTGCTTTTATAAAAACTAAGGCTTTGGCTTTAAGCTTTTGAAAATGTTTACAGCCATAAATGCTAGTCAGCTTTCTTCCCAGTAACTTGTACACTTTCTTTGAAAATCGATCTACTTGAAGAAAAACAGCTCTGTTTTTCTCGTCTTGGTAGAGGGGTGGGTGAGGGAAAGGAAGACCTCTTTGTGTAAAGAGACTAAAGCCGTCACAGGAAACTAGATTAAAGCTGGAAAACAAGTCCTAGCTAGTTCCAGCCAAACACCAACGTTAACTCTCGGGTATTTTCTATGGTGGTTGGGATGGCCGTGTGCCTTTTTGCCTTTTGTTTGATTTGACTGTGTATTTTCGCCTTTTGTCTCTTAATGACGGTCACACCATTGCTATATCCAGAGCAGTAAACAGTCCTCTGCGAAGCCGCCTTTTGCCAACCCAACCCTGGAAAGTTTGCAGAAGTGGAAGAAGCAGAAAATGCCATGAGTGTAACGTACAAAAAGGTAACAACAAAAAAGGCACCACTGTTCCCCGCCAAATTCCCAACTAAACAATCCCCCCAAAGATATTTTTTTACAATAACACCTCCAAACTCTCCGCCCAGCTTGATCTTCCAGACTCCATGGCACCGGGTTGAGCGGGTAAG